>NW_013665618.1:2005500-2009501 GCF_000517525.1 Limulus polyphemus
CCCAAACACTCATCCAACCTATGCAGAAATTACTTAGCTAAGAAAGAAGCTGCTGAAGTCATTCAAATGATGCAACGGCCTTACAGGGGCCCCGATCTCAACCCAATCGAGCAGATCTGGGATTTGATAGATCAAAAACTTGACAAATCAAAAGTTAATTCCAAAAAACTTTATGGACATTTGGAGTAAATTCCCAAAGGACACTTTGATTAAATCTGTTGCAAAAATGCATGAAAGGCTGTCTGCAGTTATTAAAGCAAAAGGGGGAACCACAAAATATTAACTGTTTGCTGAACTCTCAAGCACTTCCACTGAGTTTATTTTGTACTAAATATGAAGATTAATAAAATTTTGATGTTTCACCTGTCATTTACCTTCCATTGTTTTTGAAAGTAGCCTGAAATCTATGTTTTTATTTTGTCCTAACACTTTTGCACAGTACTGTATGTAGTAGTTTTTACGTACTTCGTTGCATGCTTAAGTAAAGGTTAGCAATAAAACATTTACAAATCTTAGGAATTACTCTTATTTCTCGAATAATCGCGCACTAGAAAAAATTCCTTTGTCCATCTTTGCAATGTATTAAAAATATTGATATTTCTTTGGAGATTTTTCTGACATTTAATTCAGTTTTGTATTTATGGAGAAAAAATTAAATGTCTAATTTCGAGACCATTTTCACATTTTCATGTGATTGATACATGAAATTTCTGACCTTCGTCACGATCATTTAAAATTACTTATTGCAAAATTGCAATTATTCATTTGTTTAATTTTATGGGAAAAACAGTTTGAGCTATTTCAAACGTGTACTCGTAAGATACTCTGAAATCAGCAATAAGTCATTAACATGGACCAAACTGGTTCGGTGGTTGTTAATTCCCGTCTCATACACCTTTATTTTCTAAAACAAAAGCAAAGTAAGACATTTAACACTAGCCTTAACAAACACGAGACCCCAGCAGTAAAATAATACGATTACATAGTCCACTAATAGGTTACGTGCTGGGTGTTTAGGGAAACTTTTGCAAAAAAAACAAAAAAAACGTTGTTTTGTTGTTGTTTTTCAGGCTCAAATATAGTGCTTTACTATTATTTGGGAATTGATTATAATTGCAATATTACAATAGCAAAATTAAACACTTTTTTTATTTTCGAATAGCTTGAGGCCCCAAGCAGTCGCTTGTCTTACTTGTACTTAAGGTTAAGGCCAGAACTGACAGCAGTCTTGAAGGTAAGAAACTTACATCTGACAGAGAGTAAGTAAAAGCAAGGTTAGAATTTAGTTTTAATCTCAGTATGTAAGAAAAAGCGTGAAGTTTGACCCTGTGGAAGAGTGATTTAGAAGCTAGCGAGACGGGTTCGAATCCATGCGATACCACAAAATATTCACTCACTTTAAGCTGTTGTTCGTTATAAGAATGACAGGCAATCCCCTGTTGTGGATTGTGGGTGGTAGGATGTTGTTAACTGGTTGCCTTTCCTATGGAAGGCGGTTGATAGCCTTCTTAGCTTTGTCATAAATACAGTAATATTATAAGAAAAGTCAAAGATTAATAGATTTCATCTGAATATCTTGAAATATTTTTAAAAAATAAGACATTTAAAATTAGCATTATTATTTTTCCTTGTTCCTGTACCTATGTGTTCCCTGAAAGGTCAGAGGTAAATTTATGGACTTAAAACACTAAAATCCAGGACTCGAGTCTCCGCTGGTGACAGAGTGCGGGTAGCACATTATGTAGCTTTGCACTACGAAAACAACAAAACCTATGCGTATTTTCATGAAAACATTGTGGTCTAACCTTTTCAATTTTATTGGTTCATACATCTCTGAAGTTTTCAAGAACAAGGAAACAAAAAATTTCCTCGCCGCCATTAATGTTGTGGTTGGATTGAAGCATTTTATTTGATACTGTATGTTTTCAAAATCAAAGCTTAGTCTCCCATCAATCACCAAAAGAAACGTAAAATTCTATCAAACCATTTTCAAAAACAAAGGGTCGCCAGTTTCATAATAAACATTTCTTTCTTCCTATACGTGCTCAATACTAATCAATCAATGGCACTCACATCAATAACATACATTTAAATATAACATAATATTACTGTAAATAGAATCTTCTTTCATTATTTTGTTTTATTTATACAATCTGTTTATTGTTGTCTTTTCTAATCATGGTAATTTCACGAATGAAATCAATTTCTTTTAAATAAGTAATTCGCACAGTACAAATTGAACATCAAAGAAAAACGTGCTAACTATAGCAGATGTTAGTTTGACTTTGATACTCTGAACGTTCGCACTGCTGTCGTAAAACTGCGAGGCTGTAAACGAAGAAAATTGAATTTCTCGACTCGCACAGTTGGTATTGAGAAATTTTGGAATTAATCCTTTCATATTTATCTAAAGATTGCCTATTCAAGTTGATTACGCTCAGAGCCGTTGCTGAGTCGTACTCTTATATACAGAAATGATCGCTTGTCATCTGTTCGTGTGTGTGCTTATTTGGAGTCATGAGAGGTAACCAAATCATTGAAGACTAACCCTGAAAATAAATGTATAGTGACACTGGATCATGTTAAAATGCTGTTTTGTTTTGTACAGCATGTTCAAGACAGTATGGGTTGTTGATTGGAAATGACAGTTTGATTAAGAAAAATGGTTTGGCGCTGCGAATACATACGATTTGTGTGTCGGCAATAAAAAATCTTCATAATACAAGGTTGATTTCGGATACTCGTGCAAAGTTACTCAAAAGCAATCTGTGCTAGCCGTCCCTAATTTTGAAATAATAAACTAGAAGGATGTTAGCTAGTCAACAGCACCCACCACCAACTCTCACCCTTATAACGCACCCTCGGCTCCAAAGTGCGCAGTGCCGATTTTCGTTTTGATTTTTCAGTAGCGTGACTCGAATGTGGGACACGCAGATATATAGTTCGGCACGCTAACCACTGGGCCACGCTTGGTCCCGACATGCAAGCAGTTGAATTATTGATCAGTTTGAGCGTTTTCAACAGCGTATCTTTATGTGGATATTTGTAAAATACCTAAATGTACCTGTATGTGTACCGATATATTTGATTACTTTTATTGGTTACAACAATGTCTGAATGCACAGGTACAATAAACAGACATATATAATTCTTTATGAAATAAAGGCCGTATGGTATGCAAATACACTAGCATAAAGAAATAAAAAATTAAAATACTGAGTCCTAATAAAATACAATACTTTATATTTGAAAACCTGTGAAATATTGTTGCAGAGATGATTTGATGTAAATTAGGAACATTATTTAATTATCAAGCCAAAAAAGTCACGATCGCACTTGATGCTATTTTCACATTTTCCTACTTGCATTTAATGATATATTTTTACCACTCGAGATGGCTCTCACCTCTCTGTAATCCACCTATATTTGTTAATCACTTGCTTGTATTTACCCTATCCCTGCTGCCTTTTCTGTAGAACACAGTATAATGGAGAGAGAATATTTCTTCCCCACGTAGTTAAGTCGTCTGTAAATATTTATTATAAAAGAGCTCCATAACGATGATCCCATGAGTTTTAAGTAAATTCAAATGAAGCAGCAAAATTCCATTTTAAAATGACGTTTAACTTTAAAAATCATATTTTATAGATGTTTACTGAAGACTAATTAATTTCAGGGCTTCCCAGATGAATAAAAAAACTGTTGTAGTAAAGCGAAAACTATTTATAGAAAGCACATTTGCCAAAAACTGAAATAAAAAAAATATTAAAAGTGTCTAAAATATTTAAGTGTATAAAATCCTAAATTCGATACGCATGGTGGGCAGAGCACAGATAACTCGTTGTGTAGCTTTGTGCTTAATTCCAAACAAACAAACAATTCGATACTTTCGATGACGAGGAACCCAATTTGAGATTGATAATGGTTGGAGACGGCTTGAATGGGTAATGAAGAAAAACTTTAATATAAGTTTAACATAACAGCAAATGTACAACGTTTCG
>NW_013665618.1:2010559-2024602 GCF_000517525.1 Limulus polyphemus
AAACGTTGTACATTTGCTGTTATGTTAAACTTATATTAAAGTTTTTCTTCATTACCCATTCAAGCCGTCTCCAACCATTATTAATTCGATACTTTGCCTAATCTGATGAAACCAGTGAAATCAAACAAAGGGGCAATGTACGAATTAAAAATAATCAAATTGAAATCACTCGAATCTTAAAAATCTAATAAAATTAAGCAAAATATGTTTAAAACACTAACTTACTACACAGCGTACAACTATAATCTATGTTTCTGTCAACGAACAAAGAGCGTGGGTGTGTTAATTAAAACACCTTTACACAGCACTGATAATAATAAATTATGAAGAATACCTTACACATGTATGTTATATTTTTGTTGTTGTTGTTTTTTTGGGGGGGATATACTTGAACTTTAAAGAAAGAAAGTTATCTGTTCCAAAAACACTAGAATATGGACGTTTTTATGTATAGGTGAGGGAGTAGGAAGGGGGTAGCTTGTGTCGGTGAATGTGTTGTCACTTGTAAAATTCTATATTCACATAAGTACACAATATAAGTTAATACAAATAATTTAGATTAAGCATACAAAAGTTAAATGTTCTGCATAATGCTTCCTTTATCCCGAGAGATTACGAGAAGATTTAAGCTAAGTTTGTTGCTTTCTTGGCATAGTTGGTGTTGGTGTTTTTTTTTTAATCTTAATTTAAAATTATCTAAAGTGTACAAAAAAAAAGCAGATTCAGAAAAGATTTTTGTCATAAACTTCTGTCATAAAGCAGCTTAAACTAAAGTTAATTTAGGATTTGGGGATGTTAGCATTGCATCTAAAAGAAATATACATCAGTCAGATTAATATGGTGTTTTAAAAAGAAAATAAACATTGTTATAAAACTGATAACATATGTGAAAAACTCGAAGAACGTTTCAACTGACACAAGTTATTAAATCTAGACGTGGTATGAGATTATTCAACTATATTACTCCCCTCTTTTGCGTCAATGGAAAAAAAATACAAGTTTCTGGCCATTTCCTCAGGTTTCCCGTGATTCAATTAAAAATATCCATTTTCTTCCAGCCTCGCAGGCGATAACTATGGTCCATGCACTTTTATTTTATAGCTTAAGGTAATGAACGTCGCAGTTCATCCGGACCAAAGCTTCACATACAGTGTGGGTAGTAAAGAGACGTTTAACAACATCCCTGACTTTAGATTAATCAAAAGAAATATTTCTCAGCATGAAATGCGATAAAAATAAAACATTGTATGAAAAAGAAACTCCAGTCTTATTCATCGTATCACTGAATTATAGAAGACGGTAGACCTTCACAGCAAACTCACTACAGCAAACAAAAAGTCATAAACGTACACATCGGCATTTTTCCTTGCTGATGTTACATTTTTCTTCGGCTAACTTTATTAAGCCTTGATCCAATATCAGAAATTGACAGTCCCTACAATAATCCTCGTCAGTAGCTGTCTCGCTTGACCTGTTTGTCGTCAAATAATCTTAAGAAGAATGCTCTATTAAAGAAATTCTGATAAGAATAAATAAATCGTTAAAAATATTAGGAAACAAATAAAAATATATTTAATTGATGTAAACGTTGTCGTATTTCAATGATGTAAACGTTGTCGTCCGTAAATGTGATCGATATTTTATGAAAGAACTTTACCTTATGCAGTAGTTTTACAAACCAAAGGAATTTGATATTTTCAGTTTTTAATATTATTTAATTTGCAAGCTTTATTAACGCTTTGTATAAACACAAATTGATAATGTCACTTTCAAATATGAATAAAAACATATATTAAAAACTTCGACGTCATAAAATCCAGTTTTTTATTCATTTTGTGTCAATGATGTCGGAAAATTTGTTACTTGTATAAAAAACGAACACAACTCTAGGAAATGAGCAGAAATGATATCATATGTACACAGTAAGCTGTGTACATAAATATATCAAGTCTTAGTATCAATTTCAAACAAGAGTATACTTAAAGGTTATAACCGGAAGAAATATAATTTAACATACAACTGTCAGGAGTAATCTACAACAGCATATGAACTTTGCCTCTATTTGTTCATTTGACAATATCTAGTTTTCCTCCACTTCATTAAAAGTCCTCAGTAAGCTATATCAACTTCCAGCCAAAGGTGAGATCTGTCCATTATTACTAACCTCTGGTGTGCAAAGAAAACAAAAAGGGTTACATTCTTTTGTGTGTATTTTTTGGTATTCTTCCCTAAGGCTGTTCTCTGCATCTCGCTTATATTTAGCATTAAACTTGTTTGTTTGTTTTTCCTATCTGGTTGGAGAAATAAAACACAAATAGAGAAAATATTTCCTTAATTAGTAGTCACCATCAAACAGCTTTCGTAGAACTGTTCAATGTATTGCTGACGTATTAAAATAGGCTGAATAATCTGTTTAAGATCCAATGTTCTCAACACACATCATACAATCAGTGAAATAAAGATCATTTATGCATCATTAATAGCTCAAACACTTTATTACAATAATTTATACTAGATGGTTTTATCGAATTTTTTGTTGTTGTTGGTTTTGTTTCAGATTTACGCGTAAGCCTAAACAAAGTCTATCCGCTCGTAGCTATCCATAATTACAAACTGACAGATTAGAGAGTTTGTTGGTTTCGAATGCGGCTCGGTATGGCCAGGTGGTTAGGGCACTCGACTCGCAATCTGCGGGTCGCGAGTTCGAATTCCCATCCCACTAAACATGCTCGCCCCTTCAGCCGTGAGTCGTTATAATGTGTCTGTCAATCCTACTATTGTTGGTAAATAAGTAGCCCAAGAGTTGGCGGTAAGTGGTCATGACTAGCTACCTTCCCTCTAATTCATAACAAACAAATTGTTTCGAATATTTGCGGAAAGCTACAACAGGGCTACCTGCGCTAGCCATCCCTAATTTTGAACTGATAGACTAGAAGGAAGGTAACTAATCAATAGCACCCATCACCAACTTTTAAACTACTCTAATCGAATAGTGAAATTTGATTGTCACTCTTATACCGTATCCAGCGCACCCAAAGTGTAGAGCGCATTTTTGCGACAAGGGGAAGAAAATCATGAATCCTCAGATTCACAAACTGGGCACGCCAACCACTAGTCCACATCTGGCCATCTCCAGCAACTTAAACGCTCATTACAAGAACTTGTACTAAATGGTGCTAGAAAAAATAATACAAAATAAATCCATAAACTGTACAACTGACTGATTATTTCAACGAAGCCCTTCCAAAATGTTAATAGAAGCATGAGACGCAAAGCTATGACTATATGTGCAATAGAGGAATTAAAACTGGTGGTAATTAACCTTTCTAAACCTAAGACATATTTAGACCATTGTACTCTCTTATTTGCTTCAAAATATATACATTTTCAGGAAGAGCTCTGAATTATAATTAGAATAAAGAATTAAAAGTTTAGTACCACAAACAACTATCCAAAATCCTGATTTACTTTCAATTACTTGGATATTTTGTGTAAACTAGAAATTCATTCTGTTGATTTATTTCCCCGAAAAGGGGCCTGAGGCCGCCTGGAGGATCACCTGTTTTAACTACTCTCACCACTATACAGTAACGTTTTGTCTATCAGCTAGTTCCCTGTTAACTGTATTGTATTTACATCAACTCAAAATTAATTCGTTCATCGTGAACCCTCGATAAGATATTAAGAAAGTTCCAGACCAGGTAGAGGACTCAATATTGTTTGTAAAACTTTTTTACATGGATCATTATTTGTAGTAGCCGTTATTGTAAATTGTGTTATTGTTTGTATATCAAAATATATTTGCATTAAAAAACTGTGTGTATCAATCATATCGACATTTATTTAATTTATAAATCTAAATTATCATTTAACTCAGTTTCTGACTATTCGAAATCATAATACATTACGTAATGATTTGGAGACTCGTCCGGGATAAATTATAATTCGTTACAGTGCTTAAAGAACGATATCGTTAGTAGTGGTCAATCTAAGTGGATATAAATTTATGTTTGCATTTAAGATATGGTAGTTAAACGAGTGATTCTGATGGTATTTTATGTTCAATATAAAAGATGGTACGACGATCAACATTGTACGTAATAACTTATTTGTCAATTCATTTTCCTCACATTATCCGTGATTCTCGGATATTCTGTTAATATTTATAGTCATAATTCACCTTCCTTATTAGATCTATGTTGCTTGATATTATACTATAGAATTCAAAACTTCATTTTATTTAAGTATTTTGAAAAACTAACAATTCAATAGCTAAATATTTTAGTGCAAGAAACTGTCTATAATGGGTGGCTTAAGAACTGCATTTGGTTTATATATTTTATTAAGAACAAAACCACATAAAGGAGCTATCTGTACTCTACTCACCGCAGGTATTGAAACCCGATTTATATAGTCACAAGCCTTCAGACTTCATTAGAGGACTAAGTGTATTTTGATTATTATTATTCATTATGTCTTAATTTACAGAGTAATATATGTAGTACATGTTGCAAATTTACAATTTAACATCGTATACTCTTAAAAAATTATGAATATTCAATAGTGCATTTAATTTTAAATGTAATATTTAAATACAATATTATTTTGAACATTAATGTATCATCTTCTAAAAGATCATACATTAATGTCCATAATAATGTTTCAAACTTATACTATTAAATAACGCAGTAATATTGATAAACTAAAACGTTGTTATGGAAGACTGTTAAATTACATATTACAAATAGGAGTATTAAGTATTGTTAAGCAACTTAACATTTGTTATCATGTTAACAGGAACTAACATGAACTTCGATTTATATAACGAAAATTAGAATATCATATAAACTCTTTACACAAAAGATATTTTGATCTATATAAAACGTTTTAATAATTTACCACTAAAACAATTTTAAAAAGACACAGTTACCTTAAATTGGTGATATTTCTTCTCTCTAAATAATCATATGCATTTTTTGTTTTTTATTTTAATTTTTAGTAATTACTTGCGAAAACGAAGCATAAGTTAGCAATAAATGAGCACTAGAAACCTCTGATTGTTAAAGTGATGACTAATTTTGGTATATGGTTTTCAGAGTAATCAAGAGATTTGCATGATAATTAGTGTTAACTGATATTTAGGATAAAATAGTACAATTTTGTTGATAATTGTTCATTTGCTCTTGACAAATATTTCATTTTACACAAGTTTATTTTTTTTTAGTTTTCACAATTTGCATATGTTTTACAAAGTCTGAATAGTTAATAAGGTTCTATAGCCAGTTGGTCTTACTAGGCGTATTGTGTGTATTTCACAAAGGTGGATGGTGTTACTATACTTCCATAGGACTGCATACAGATTTCAACTTGTCTCAACTTATGTTTATATTTTCCAGTTATATATATTATATGTGTTTCTACATTAAATAGCAACATATACAATGTATTATAACTGACCTGATCAACTTTGTATTCATAAAAATGTTCTGCCATGTTGAACTTTGTATTCCATTAGCCCCCTTTCTTAGTAAAAAGTTGACATAATATCAGACTAAATATCCAATAAGAGTGAAGTGCCCATACCATTTGGTGATTGTATGTCTTGACCTTTCAATCATTTGCATTCAATGTTAATTATCTCAGATAAAAGCAGAAAGAACAACCATATATAGTAACTCACTTAATGTTCAAAATGAAGAAGGTAAGGTTTTCTACAGCAGTAATCCTTTAGTCTTAAGTGATCAACTTTTAAAACTAAACATGAGATTTAAATAAGCATCCTTTTCAGGTCGAATAGCTGTTATATATTAATTATAGAAAAGAAAGCATTTTACATGTAAAACGTTAAAAATGCAACAAATATGATTAGACATGTAAGTAAAAACTATTATCAGTACATTAAACGTATACTAACTCATAAAAACGCAATCGAATGTTTGGTTCAATACATATGAAAACAATTGATATGATAAAACCTTTTCAGCAGTTCGTTAAACGTGTTAGTAACACTATCTCCTGATTATAAATTCATTACTAAGATGTAAATCTCGTAGTTAATATTGAAAAATAAATTCGAAATGGTGTATTTAAGTGTTTTACACTCACAAAAAAGAAACCTATCATTCTATAGGTATTTGAAGAACTTGTAGCATTCTGCCACAACTTTATTCCATTATGAAAATAAATTGTTCAAACTCGACATAATCACATATTTTATATATAAATTCAAAATTATTTTCAAGGCCTCAGTCAAAACACTATTTCTATCAGTAATCATCATATATTAGGAATTTAACTTTAGGTGTTACATTTCCAGCTAATCCAACGAGCTCTGGTACTGGGTGAAACATCTCGTCAGCAGCAACACGTATTGCAAGGTGCATACAGTCCAAATTCTCCTCGTTGGATACCAGAAGGGAAGAATCAGTAAATAAATGTTAAAAGTCTTATTGTTATCCATTCAGACATTCCTGTAATTCAAGAAAGTCATTGTACATTTAGTCTAGAACAAACATAGGTTTTATTTTGCGACTCTGTATACTATATAGAGGAAACTACGTCACCTACTAATGGAGTGCTTGCCTACATTTTGTGGACCCTTGGATATGTACAGTGACAGTCTGAGCATGAGACCTCGAGGCTGCCATCAAACATTGGTCCCTGAATTGTTTTCTTTTTGCCGACGATATTATCATACTATACAGTAGGAATAACACCAACTTACTAATAATAAACATCATCTTTGAACAATGGTCTCTAGAGATAAATCTAATTACATTGGTGAATGTCTGACGTGATTTTTATGTGAATTTATGTGAATGCTCTATATAAAGAGATTTCATGTGAAAAGATAGGTATGTCTTTTCTTGTAGACCATACATTTTATCGTGAGATCACAAAACTTACGAGCATGTTACCATATTGAAACGTCCACTTCAGTATTCATGGTACTTATTGTTCCAATGATAGAGTGGTGTAATAAAGTATTTAACACATCCTTCATCCTTTATATCATACAAGAGCCACAATCAGCATATTTTATTGTTATATATCAGATGAAATATATTAGTTCTTGTTTTCATTACATGATAGAGAACTAACTGGTTCTAAAGTAGTAATTGTTGACATGCATGTGACTAATGAACAAAGGTCAAAGCATTGCTCAGAGAGTTTTACCCTTTTGGGCCACTTTTGGGAGAGTTCCTTTGTTCTAGATTATATATATGTGTGTGTGTGTAGGTGTGTTAGTGTGAGTGTAAAGTTAAAGTACAAACATACTTACAGTCACGGGTTATGAGTTTATACTTTGTGGTAAATATTCAAAATGTACAATCATGTGATCATCATCTCCGTACAAGTCATTTTGATAAATGTCCTATTTGTTTTGTTTGTGGAGACGTGTTTTGTTTATACAGTCGTTTGATTGAACATTTAGATATTCCCCAAGTATTACTACACTGGGCCCTTGGAATTATACAGAATGGACATAATATATTTCAAATGAGGATACGTCCTAAAGACAGTGAAGGTAAGGTAAGAAAATGGTTTTGCTTAAATGAATGAATTTTAAAGGTCCTTTTCAGGACTACCACATACTAAAAAAGAGAAAGCTATATTTGCACATATCACCTTTTCACCTTTACGGATGAAAGGTTCCTCACTTCTTATATTTACAATAGATATCAGCATTCATTTATTGTCTAATCTTTTTAGGATTTATATTTCTTCCTTAATGAGACCAACCATTTTAATGCTGTTAATGTATATAAATTTTCAAGTACGTCTTGATAGATGTAAGGCTGTGTCTCATCTATGTTTTAGTAACTTTCTTAAATGTTCATTTGTCTTGTCTCTCAATTTTATCATGAAAATTTAAGTTAGACACATAATTATCTAACCTGTGAACCTCAATCTGCCTTCTTGTGTAGTTGTTCCAAATCTGCTACATTTCAGATTGAACACTAATTGTTCCTGACAAAACGAATAATAAAATGTGATGTTCTTTGTATAAGTGTAAAAGATAATACATCACATGTTACTGTAACATTGTTTCAAAATCTATGTTAAATCTATGTTTTCTTACACGTAATGGAATACAAATGAAAATTTTAAACTCTAGCTAAAATAGTAATATAAGCATAATGTACTAAAGTAGTATGAGAGCTAATCCAGTATTTCGTTAACTATAATGTTTATAGTATATTAGTGTATATAGAAGATTTGTTAATATTTTTTTTATTATGTGTGATACTTGACAATTCTTTAGTTACATATATTGAAGATAGCATATTAGGGTATGGTGAAACACGTCAGTTTTAAGGGGAGAGATCGTTTGAGGTTCATAATCTAACGTTCAGCATGATGGGGGCAGTCAATCTAGTTACATATTTCAAGTGTGTGATATGATTTGTGTTGTTTCTAAAATAATGAAACTTTGGTCACTTTGGGGAATGCCCCTTATGTTTCGTTTGTGGTGATTTATTTTATTTGACTAATAACATGCTAGAACAAGTATATACTATAGGTATTATTACATTGCACTGTAAGTCAGTATTTTATAAACTAAGATGTTTTCGTAAATAGTATATTAGTATACCTTAAAAGTTTTGTATGAAATATGAGTTTTATATAAGAAAATCACAGAAAACTGATTTTGTAGCTGACGATTTGTATAACAGTTTCAAAATCCGCTTGAGAAAATATCTGTTTTGAAATAATCGTAAAATAATTATTTGATTTATAACTAGGGGTCCTTTTATGATTACGATTGTCAACTCTTTTTTTGATACTTTGGTAAACTAATAACTTTAACTGTTATAGTGTGCATAAAGATACGGAAATAGAATTTCTGGTTTGTCTTCAGTTTTGAAGAAATGAAAACATTACTTGTTTTACCCTTAGGCAAACACATCACTTGGTTTTATACAAGGGGTCAAGATTCTGAACTTGCCATCAGCAATATGTTGAAATAGCCTACGCCATTTGTATGTATATGACACATACATATTATTATTAAGTATCTAGAAATCAACTTCAAGTTGAGAATCAACATGCAATATTTGAAGACAATATCTTTGATCTGACATATGTCAATGCTGATATTTAGGTGAAAAAGATAATACATGTTACAGTAACATTGTTTCAAAAATCTATGTCAATTTTGAAAAAAATACATTTTCTGAGTCTGAAACATCGATGAACAGTCATAACATGTAATTGGAACTTGTTAATATATAAATAAAAATTAGACTGTTTATTGTAGACTGATGTCTGAACTTCTAACCAAGTTTATCAACACTACCCAGAAACAACTAACTCTGTTACCATCCATCATAAATCTCAAACATTTCACATGTTGATGTAGTTGTTACGTCTAAGTAGATCTCATAAATATTAAAAGTATAACTGATTTAATCATAGTCAAATTATCTTTCATTTTGAAAATATTCTAAGCTATATTTTCTGACTGACAAAGTCTGAACCTTTGGCCAATTGCTATATGTCTGGCACTGACTTAGAGTATATAAAACGTTTTTTGTTGTAAAGTATGGTTGAAATATGAGAATTGTACACTGTCATTTATAAACTATATAAAATATTACATACTGAACTGAAAGAAATAAGTAGTAATCTGGACATAATGTACAAAAGTTGTATGAAAGCTCATCCAGTATTTTATAAAGCAAGGTGTTTATGTAAATAGTAATGTATCTTGAAGTTTTGATAATAAATGTTTGAGTAAGTGTGACATCAGTATTATTTAGAATTTGTAATTTTTACTTATATTCATGGATGATAGGGTATTGTATTAAACTGATAACCACATTTGTTAGAAACGTGGATAATCAGTTTATGGAGTCTAATTGAGGAGAAAGTATATAATATCTGCATGCTAATTGACATGTACATGTCCCATCAAATATTGAGAAATAGAATATTGTGAATACACATTTAGTCTTTTGTATCCCTATGTAAAGTGAAAGAACCAGTAAGCTATGTTTACTGATTTACATTCAGTTATGTACAAAAGCTCTAGCTAAGTTAAAGTATGGTGAACATTAAATTTATAATGTACTAATTTTGAATTTATGTAGAAAATATGTGATTATGTAGAGTTTGAACAATTTATTTTCAATATTAAGTATGCAATTTATATCTTAGTAACGAATTTATAATCTTAAGTAATGACATATACAATATATTATAATTGACTTGTTCAACTTTTGTTTTCATCAATTTTTTTGCCATATTGAACCTTGAATTCCATCAGCCCTCTCTCTTAGTAAAAGGTCAACATACTGTCAGCTGTGAGTCAATAAGGGTGAAGTGTCCACACCATTTGATGATTGTATGTGTTGACCTTCCTATCATTTACGTTCAATGTTAATGACCTTAGATAAAAGTACAAAGAACACCCATATGTAGAATTTCACTTATGTTCAAAATGAAAAAGGTAAGATTTTCTAAATTGTAATCCTTAAGTCTTAAGCGATGAACTTATAAAACTAAACATGAGATTTAAATAAGCATCCTTTTCAGAACATATAGATGTTATATATTAATTATAGAAATGAAAGCATTTTACATATGAAACGTCTGAAAATGCAACATATATGATTAGATATGTAAGCAAAAACTATTATCACTAAGTTAAGCGTATACTAAATCATAAAAACACAATTTGGTGTCTCGTTCAATATATGTTAAAACATTAGATGTGATAAAACATTTTCATCAGTTCATTAATTGTGTTGGTAACATTATCGTTCTATAGAAACACGTGTAATGTATAAATGGAAAATATAAACCTAAGTTGAGACAAGTTGAAATCTGTATGCAGTCCTATGGAAGTATAATAACACCATCTGTCTTTGTAAAACACATACAATATGCCTAGTAAGGCCATCCACCTATAGAACCTTAGTAAGACCATCCACCTATAGAACCTTAGTAACACCACCAGGCTTTGTAAAACATATGTAAGTGAAAAACTATAAAGTAACATGTGTAATATTAAATATTTTATCAAGAACAATAAAAATCATACTTACATGGATAAAGAAATAGCATATTTATACCGTAAAGCCAAACTAGTGAAACAGTAAGACTGTTGTTAAAATAATGGTTTTACTTGTAACTTTTAGGACACATAATTAAATCTAGACATTGATGGCATAATCACATGTTGAGATACATTGAGACATCCTATGATGAGCTCATTATCTTATTTAACTCTTTGTTTATAGAAACACCATTTGGCATAGCAGCAATAACCTTAGTAACACAATTTGCCAAGTAATACCATCAATCTATAGAAACATAGTAACACAGTCAACCTAGTAACACCATCCGCCTTAGTAATATAAATAACTTTATAAATACAAACTACAATAACATGAAATAATTTGTCAACTTCTTGGACATAGCAGCACTCCCTCTGGCGGTATTGCAACTTCCGCCTCTCATGGCAATGTAGCAACGTGCCCCTAGCAACTCGGCCTCTGGTGGCATGACACCTTTGGTTGTCAAGTGTTATGGCAGCAAGACAACGTCCGCCATGCAAGTGCGGGGATAACTACTTCTTTCGTTATAAAATAAAGCATTTCTGTTCAATTCTTTATATAGGCTTTTGTCTGTATATTTAAATAACTTTATTCTTCCTGCACTTTACTCACATATATTAATATTGACCTTAAATCTACCCTCACCAGAACACTACAGTTATTGATAATCAAGATCATAATTTACAAAAATCCTTATACTTTAAGCAATTGTAAGATGAGATGTATAAATATCAATAAAAACATTGGAAGGTTCCAGATAATAGTTCATAAAACCTGAAACAAAAAATACTTTAAATATAGAGTTTGTTTGTAACTAAGCACAAAGCTACACAATGAGTTATCTGTGCTCTGCCCACCACGGGTATCAAAACCCGGATTCTAGCGTTGTTAGTCCGCAGACATATCGATGTGCCATTGGGCATTGGGGGGGGGGGGGCCTAAAATATAGAGAGTACGTTACCTAGATGTGTTAGGACACAACCAACTTTTGTTTGGACTGAAGAGGACACATGTAAGTGTTAAAACTTGTATCCATATACTCTTGTTTCCTAATAATAGATCTAAACTTTATTTTAGATTACTTTAAACGGTATTTTGAATTTATCTACTAGTGGAAGGAAAGTGAGCTAGGAAACAAACGTTTATTTGTATATGGTTTCATAAGCATATTTACTACACCGAATGTCTGCACATTACCAAATTTTGTAAAAAGTAGTGGTCTATAAAATATGAGAAGACTTCCTCAACTTGTAGCATCACAAGCAATTTCTACATCATGTTTTTGGTCTCAAAGCTTACCGAGTTTTAACTTTATGTCACGATAAAACTATTTATTCCTCTACTTCTAGCATCACAAACACGTTTTACGTCCTGTTTTTAGTTTCAAAGATTAGGGAGTTTTAATTTTGGCATGGTAAAACTGTTTTTTATATTATTGTTTTGTTTTTGTACAATTACGTACTTTATTCAGTAACTTGTAAAATATCGTTAAAAGCCTATGAAACATTAGTAAAGTTATTGTTATAGCTAAATCCCCGCCCCGGCATGGCCAGGTGGTTAGGACGCTCGACTCCCAAGCTGCGGGTTCGAATCCCCGTCCCACCAAACATGCTCGCCTTTTCAGCCGTGGGTACGTTATAATGTGTCGGTCAATCCCACTATTCGTTGGTAAAAGAGTAGCCTCTAGTCTTACACTGCTAAATTAGGGACGGATAACGCAGATAGCCCTCGTGTAGCTTTATATGAAATTGAAAACGAACAAACTAAATCCCCTTCACACGCAGATGACTGTTTTAAGAACAGCAATGTTTGTTTTTGAACACTTTTTTGTTCCAAAGAAATCGGCTGTGCCTATTTAGCTAAGTTCATACTTTAACGTCTTTTATTGTTTGTTTGTTTTTGAATTTCGAGCAAAGCTACACGAGGGCTATCTGCGCTAGCCGTCCCTAATTTAGCAGTGTAAGACTAGAGGGAAGGCAGCTAGTCATCACCACCCACCACCAACTCTTGGGCTACTCTTTTACCAACGAATAGTGGGATTGACCGTCACATTATTAACGCCCCCACGGCTGAAAGGGCGAGCATGTTTGGTGTGACAGGGATTCGAACCCGCGACCCTCAAATTGCGAGTCGAGTGCCTTAACCACCTGGCCATGCCGTAATGTCTTTTAACAGTTTCAGTAACGATTTAGGATGTCTATTCCTTTGCATTGTTAGTAAGTCAGACTTAAAAATATAATGATGCTCTTGTAATGATGAAATTACTTATGTTCTTGTATCTCGATGGTATATAACGATCAACCGCATACAACTGTAAAACAAACTTTGTAAATTATTTTAAAAAGATGCCCATTTCCTCACAATAAAAGAAAATTATTAAAGCCGTTTTCTTTATTTTGGATAACTGAAAACTATCGATTTTTGTCCGAAGTTTTGTTTGTTAAGAACAACCTTCCTCTCTGTAATGATAAAGAAAATGTGATTAAGGATTAACTAAGTAAGCAAGTTTAAAAAAATATTCTATGTGTGGTTAATTAATACCGACTTACTTAACCCTTTACAGAGAAATAATATTACTACTGGTACTATCTTGCTGGAACAACACATTGGTCTTCTTACAAAAAACACTTATCCATATCACATGGAACTTAAGTTAATAGCTCTTTCCGTGCAAACACGTCACAAATATTTGATATCCATAATGCACAGGATGCAGCCCAACATAATTCTTCGCACTTGAATTGGCCATTCTTCTTGAATGGAATGGCTGTCACTGTACAGACGAAGCCCATGAAAATGTAACTACTTTGTAACAAATTACTGCAAGGATGATTTCTAGCATTTTTACTTAGTCAAACAAATAAATGTTTGTGACGCTCTAGCTATAATTTAGGTCGATTTTAATAGTTTTTGTTGTTTTTGCACACTTTCAGTAATCTGCTAAGTTTCTTCTCTTCCATTTACTTAATTCACAGCGTTT
>NW_013665618.1:2024623-2025363 GCF_000517525.1 Limulus polyphemus
ATTAGATGAAATAGTCTCCATTCTCATCGATGATGCTTTTCCATCTTAAAATAAGGTTGTTAATGCCATGATTAAAGAAATCACTTGACTCTGTAACAAAAAACATGTCGATGTCATCTTTAACACCTTCCACATTTACATACGTTTTCCCATTACGATGGTGTTGCAGTGAATGAAAAAGATGGTAATCTGATGGTGCCATATCTGGAGAATATGTGGGTGGGGGAGAACTTCCCAACCCAACTCCATAATCTTGTGTTGCGTCAAACGTGCCACATGTGTACGTGCATTGTCATGGAGAATAAGAACACCTTTCCGATTGATGAGTGAATGGCTTGATTTAAACGTTCCAGTTGCTGACTATAGATCTCTGCATTGACAGATCGCTGTGGATTGAGGAGTTCTAAATGAATTACTCCTTTGATCTCCCACCAAATTCAAAGCATCATTTTGTGCGGATGGAGTCCAGTTTTTGAGGTCGGAAGTGGTTTTTGTCGATTTGGCGTTTAATATTCGCATAGAGAATCCATTTTTCATCACCGGTGACAATGCTGTCCAAAAATGGCTCACGCGCATTACGCGCCAGAAGAGACGAAGCAACCTTCACACGCTGGAAATGATTAACATAGGAGAGTTCGTGAGGCACTCAAACACCTTCTTTATTCCTTAGATGTTTACGTATTGTTTCATGAGAGACATGCAATTTCAGGACCATTTCACGAGTGTGTTGCCTTGGGTTA
>NW_013665618.1:2026087-2039846 GCF_000517525.1 Limulus polyphemus
CCTGATGATGACAAAACCTTGTACATTTGCTGTTATGTTAAACTTATATTAAAGTTTTTCTTCATTACCCATTCAAGCCGTCTCCAGCCATTAAAAGTCAGTTTATGTATTTTGACTATTTTCTCAGACTTGAAGTTGAAGGTTAAACTTAAATTTATTATCAATATTAATTTTTGAAATGTATATATATACACGGTATATTATAATTTGTCTTTATAGGTAGCGTGGCCGAGTGGTCTAAGGCGCTGGTTTTAGGCACCAGTCTCTCAGAGGCGTGGGTTCGAATCCCACCGCTGCCAAATAGTTTTATTTCAAAGACATTGTTTAAGTACATGATGACATTGTCGTTGCAATTTAACGATATTTAGTCGAACATTTTGCTAAAACCACAAGTTTTACAAGATAATAGAGATTACCGATTATTCTAATTATTTTACAACTACTCCAAGTCGTGTTGCAGTAATTTTATGCATTATTTCTTAACACATAATTACTGGCTGACAGTAGTGCTTTCGAATTTAATATTGGTACACTTAGCATAGCGTGTTAACCACTATCACGTATGTCGTATGTCAGATGGCCGAAAGAGACCTAGTACTAGACGAAAGGTACTAGAAACAGTGTGGTTGGCATATCATAATAATACACTCTTCTTTGCTTTCACTCAGTTCTCATTAAAAAATATTACTATAATATTCTGTTAACATTGTGGTCTCTTGACACGCTCTGGAATTAATAAGTTGGCTTGCTGATTTATCACTTCTTAATAATGAGCAAGTTAATTCAAGAAAAATAATTAACAATATATGGTTCTAAAATAAGTAACAGTTAAATAATCCTTACCCTAATTCGATCAAATTGTGACATAAATACAACAAATGATTAATAATTACATTTCACTAACTTCATCCAGTGCACACCGTAAAAGTTATTGTCCAGAAATTTTCTAAAATAAATGGAGTCTGAACAACAACTATTTCTGTCATATCCAGGCCAGATTGAATATTTTGGTAGGCACTGGATATAACATTTTCCATCATAATTAGTAAGCTTAAAGAGCTTTTTTTCGTTTCACAAACTCATACATTTACGCCTAACCTGACTTTCCTTCTGCCACATTAATACACCCTTTTCTGTCAACCCAGAAGTTCTTACTAATAATTGTGTGTTTTGGGAAGTAAGTAAAAGTCCATTCATGCTAGTTTTACGGACATTTTTCAATATTGCACATTTCAGATAATTTGAATATCTTCATTTAAAATACAAAATTTTGAATTTGTGGATGCTTTTTAAACGAATAACTCAGTTCACTTCATGGCTTTTTTTTTAATACACGTGTGTGAAACTGAATATTTTAGATAAATAACGAATCATTGTAAATACTGTTGACATGGTAGTTTTACTTGATTGGAGACATCAGTGGCTTTCATCTCCATTAGAAATTGTTAGACGACGTTTAACGTTACTGTCGTCATCAGCTGAGGATCTCGCAGTAATTCGAAACATATTAAAAAAAAAATCATCATAGAAGTTTCCAAACATGTGCTGTCTAAACCTTCTCTAAAACAAGTTATATTCCTTGTGAAAATTGCGATGACTGATAACCAATAAGTACTGTTTTCTGAAATACCCTTATTTTTATTGAAATTGTAAAAACTAAGAATTAGGCTTTTAAAAAATTAAATACCATGTGAATAAACAACTTATTTCTTTGTTTGCTAATATTATTTTCTTATTTTGTATTATTTTAACTGTATAAAACATATTTTTATTTTTAGTACTTAAAAGTAACAAACATACTAAATAAAGTTAAATCGTATAAAATCTGCTTGCTGCTTTATTTGTGATTACTATAAATGCTGTACAACAGTTAAGTTTCTGTTTAATACAATAAAAAGTTTTATGTAAATGTACGTTAAACAGTCTGGTTTCTAGCAAAAATTGAAGAATTATAAAATTTCTTTCTAATCACCCGTACATTATTATAATCACAATATATCTAATTTTTCAAGGTTCAAATTTAATGACAAGTAGCTGTTATATTCTTTCAATAGCTAATACTAACAAAATTCTCTTTGTAGTACTTCAAACAGTATTTCATGGTATTGCCTCATTTTTTCCTTATTTATTAAAATACATTTAAATTAAAGTTTTGACATCACCTTTTTTATTTATAATACAGTGAAAAGAAAAAAATATGTAAATATTAGTCTAATATTTAATTTCATTTTTTAAATTAAGTAAAAGTTCTTGCTTTATATTTTTTTCTGGAATAAATTGTTTAAACATATACAGCTTAATATGTTACTGTTTCCAAGGTCCTGATGCTTTAATTAGCAATATCTACAATATTATAACTTCTAAGAACTAATATGAAGTTCCCCAAAATTATAATGGATTCATGTTGTTTTTATTACAACTCTCAAAAGATAATAATATTTTATGAAACAAAAGTTATTAAGACTAAATGATTCATATAGGATCTATTAAGTTTCTTGCTATATTTGCTTAAAAGAAAAACTTTATATAACAGTACAACTTTCAAAAGAGCGAGTTGCTCTATAACTACAACAGAGAATTACAGCAATATTTGGAAAAAGTAATTATCAAAGTACTAACCATGGAAGGTCGAAAGCATGTTACATGTTAAAGTTAAAAAGGAACTGTTTTTTGATCTAATGAATGTAATGAACTTTGAAAAATGTGGTTTTTATCATGTCTCTTTATTGATGTTTTAGACATAAAACTTAAGGAATAAAACAGAATCTCAGCTCAGACTTGAAATACTATTTTTCCTCAGATCTGGTATTTTGCTTCACAAACTCAAGACATTTTAAGCCTAACATGACTTTCCTTATGCCACATTAATACACCCTTGTTAATATCTTTTTGTGTACTCATGAAACATACAATTCTTAAAGTTAATAAATATTCAATAATGTTTCACATTCAAACTCTTTTGGTTATTTTTATGTTTTAGCTTTCAAAATTTTAAAAAATCTTAATTTAATAAAAAGACCTTGTGTACTAAATGTAAAAAATTACTCCTATATGAAATCAGATATAATTTCTTTAACATGCAAAAATTTCATCTGTTACAGGGCCTGTGTTGATCCCAAAAAATGGATTTGGCTTATTTGTAACTGAAATCTCCAGAATCAGTACGTAAACATGGTATGATATTTTATACAAAAAATAATTACAGTTTTTCAAAAAAGCAGCAATAACAAATAATGATTTTATATACGAGAACTAGCTATTCATATCCTCAGCCTTTTTTTCATCTATAAATTTCTTTGGTAGCTTTTCATCATCATCAGACACATCTCCTTTCAAAATATTTCGAAGATGACTTACCAAACCACTGGGATCATCCATCACAATTTTACCTAACAAATAAAAAAGTAACATGATTTATACTTAAGAATAACATAGTAATGATGTAACTTTTTGTTTTTTTTAATTTCACGCAAAGCTACACGAGGGCTATCTGCACTAGCCGTCACTAATTTCGCAGTGTAAGACTAGAGGGAAGGCAGCTAGTCATCACCACCTACTGCCAACTCTTGGGCTACTCTTTTACCAGCAAATAGTGGGATTTACCATCACATTATAATGCCCCCACGGCTGAAAGGCCGGGTATGTTTGGTGGGATGGGGAATCGAACCCGCAATCCGCACATTACGAGTCGAGTGCTCTAACCACCTGGCCAATAATGTAATTACAAAAAAGAACTAATTACAATAAACTGTAAAATTAATTAGCAACATTTCAATTACAAAACATGACACTTAAATCATATAATTCATCATTTTCATAATTATGACATCACCTCAGAAAAACTCAATTAGGATACAGTTTTATTCACAGGCCATTTATTATCACAATCAATGATGCAACATCCACTACTTTGCTGGTTATACATTGAAATAAAGTATGTAAGTTATTTTAATTATTTTCATTTAGGTTATTTTAAAATATAATATGAAGGTTAACTTACATTATATTTAGACCTACCTTTTGGAAAAGCAACAAAAACTACTTTCTTTCTAAGCTTACAAAAACATGTGTCTGTGTTTTTAGAATAACATATACGATATCCAATTTATTTGAAAACTGAAGGAATTGTGAAATCTAGTATCTAGGATATACAAGCAGAAACATGGTTTAATCATATATTTTTACCAATTATTCAGTATTAAACAAGTCTAGAGATTTATAATATTGCATAGAACACTTATTATCATGTACTCTTAAATCAAATAAGCAAAGAAACTAAAGCATCTGTCTTAGTTGATATAGAGTAACATGTTAGTTGTATTGTTATAAACAAAATGATTCTTGACATAAATTATTTTATGCAACTTTATTTGCAAAAAAAAAGCTATAACTTGCAATAGAATAGCAATATATACTGATGAATCAGTGACCTGCAAATACTGAGGGATGTATGATAATCTTCTGCACTATAGCTAGTTGAAAGAAATGGTTATAGCTACATTCATATAATATTGTGTCTTCAAGTATAGAGTCTTACATTTTGATTACATAAAACTGGATAAAGATACAAACACCACTTTAAAAATTATCTCGTATAAAATTAGGTGTTCAGAAACACCTAGAAAGTGGTACATTAGAAAAAGCTAGAAAGCCCAAACTTAAATTGGTTGATAAAGACGTACCTTCTCTTATATTAGTGAGACCATCTATTGTGCCTGGTGTGTCACATTCTGTTTCAGCATACACCTGAAACAAGGCTTTCTGTTCAGGAGTTAACTGTCTGCAGTATCAGAAACAAAAAAATTATTTAATCTTGTTGAATAAAATGTATCACAATATATGATACACACAGATATACAAACATACACTAAACACCTGTAAAGAGACTTGTTTATTTTTTGGTAC
This sequence comes from Limulus polyphemus, assembly GCF_000517525.1. Lineage (NCBI taxonomy): Eukaryota > Metazoa > Arthropoda > Merostomata > Xiphosura > Limulidae > Limulus > Limulus polyphemus. The sequence goes on from NW_013665618.1 coordinate 2,030,993, forward strand.
TAAACCATAACATTTCACAAACATACTTATAGAACAATTTATAAATTGAATTTGTTGAAGAAAAAAAAACATTACACATTTTGCTTTTTTTTTCAGAACAAATACTTACCATGAGATTTTAAGTTAACCAATTTCCCACTAGCACTCTTTAACTTCCTTAACCAGTTTTATACTAGCACTCTTAACTTCCTTAACCAGTTTTATACTAGCACTCTTAACTTCCTTAACCAGTTTTATACTAGCACTCTAACTTCCTTAACATACATCAAAATTTAAAACCCTTTTCCTAATGTTAATATATTGAAAGGAGAAAAAACAAAATTTCAAAGTAAAAGAGGATTTTAAGTAGTGCTTATATAGTTTAAATCATTAAAAAATTTAACTTTTAAAACTAAACTCTATACTACTTCTATAAGAAAATATTACATATTCTTTGAGCAGCAGCAAACATCAAAAACATTCAAAATTAAAGTTAACTTAGTGATTTTAACTATTCACTAGGCTTTAGTAATTTCTGTATTTTCCAATAGCCAATTCTTTTTATTTTTTTTTATATGTAAAACCTTCTATAAATTTAATATTGTAAATGATAAAAGAAGTTAAGACACTTTACAAAGTAAACAAGGAACATGCTTTCCCTGTATTATAAAGTATTCAGAGTAGAAGGGAAAACTCTCTCAATTAATAAGATGAATGTCTCCTAAACAATAAGTGTGCAATAGATAGAAAATAAATTATCAAAGTTGGTTCTTAGATTTAAAGTTATTCTGCAAAGAACCATCAACCCTTGTCAAATGGGATATAATACAGATCAATGACAACAGTCTTAACCAAAAGTGATTGTATTCAAAGTTACTATCACCGACAAAAGTAAGTTTAGATAGATCAGTCACTCGCGAGTGAATCCAGGAAAAATTCAGTTCCTTGCCTCTTTTCTGTTAAGCAGGGTCTCTAACCACTTAAGCTATTAGGCTTGAACAGCACAAACCTTAGCCTCAGTCTCATTAATAAATTAAAATAAAAACTGAAAGGATTATACAGCTTGAAATTCATGTACTCTAAAAAGGTATATTAAGCTAACTATGCAAAACAATTTCTATAATAAAAATTTATAAGAATGAAACTGGATATATTAAACATTCTAACCAAGAGGAAGAGGAAGAAGAGAAGGCTGAGCTTGACTGAGATGTGAGTTGAAACCCCCAAGATGAACAATATATTGAGTTGGGTGGATAAACCAACCCACCCAATCAGCTTCTTGGAGGAGAAGTTAGGTGTGTGAAGAAGTCTCTGTGTAAGATGCAGCCAGAAGAAACCAGTCATCCATAAAATAATGGAAAATGAGACTGCAAGAATGAAAGAACCAGGTAAACAATGGATCATCTGGCAGAAAGTGTAAGGTGCTGATGCCAGTCCAAAAGGAAAAGCTTATAATTGATTAACGTGATCCTCATGGATGAAATGTAGAAAACGACATGAAGCCCGAATAATAGGGACATGAAGCTAAGAGTCAGATACATTGAATCTCCTTATCCAAAGCCCTCTAAGAAAGGCCCACTGAGAGATAGAATTCTATGGTGAACTGAGGCACATCAGGGAAGCGATTCAGACAGGAGAGATCGATCACAGGATGTCAATCCCTGGTCTTCTTTGGAGATGACAAAAAGTCAGGAAAAGAGCCCTGGAAGCACAGGAGAAACCTGTCCGATAACACCCTTGATGAGAATGGCTTGAACCACTTTTGTGAGACACTGGTGGGAAATAGGATTTTAAGGAGAAGAAGGAACTGGGACAGGAGATAAGGTCAGTGGTAAAAGTCTCCCACACTTCTGAGAAACAAGCAAGCCTAGCTACCAGATGACCTGAAACAATAGGGTAGTCACCATTAATGATAATGCCATATAGGAAGTTGGTGAACATGCAGATATGGTCCAGGAAGGAGGAACCGGTAAAGGAGAGGATGGGAAATAGAAACTGGAGAAGGAAGAGGTTGGGACAACAGGAAGTAAGGGAAGATAATAAAGTGTGCAACCTAGTGGATTCAACACAAAACTCCAAGTGTCTGGAAGTCCACCATGTGTGGAAGGAAAAGGCATACAAAGACAATCTGGACAAGTTGGGGAGTAGAAGGGTCCAGACTTCTGCCAAGAGAGTCTCAGGAGAAAAACAGAAGGCCTCGGACAATAGGCGAATGGATGACAAATAACAAGGAAGTATTGTGAGGGAGATATGGAGGCAAGCAAATTATGCTTTAGGGAAGTGCACTGAAATATTGGAGGCTGAACCTCAAAGGGGAAGAAGTGAATCCAGATGTTGTTCCTCAAAAAAGGATTTGCTGAATGATGATATGCAAGTGCAAGAGCCTCTGCAGTACATGGGGACTCAGCATACTAACCCCTGCACATAATTGATCTGCAAAATGTTTGGCATGGACCCTGATATCAGGCAAACAGGGGAAATCAAAAACTCAGAACTAGGTGCTGCAGTTAATAAGGAAGAGAAGGGATCAAATGACATGGGTGACAAAGACAAAACAAAACACCCTGTAATATCAAGTCTAAAAATGGTGACTGAGGTCTAGATGCAGGCTGAGAACGTGCCTGCACAGCAAAGGAATGGGAGAAGGGAAAGCTGTCCAAGTCTGCATTATCCTGATCAACTTCTTCAGGTAATGGCAGAATTGCTCGTAGATTGAGAGATCCCTCAGCCTACATAAGAGAAAACCATCTCTCGACAAACTACAGCTGACACTTCCTATGCCAATAATGCCACATCTGTAACCCTTGTCATGGGCAGTTGAATGCCATTACAGTCGGTATCTACTGTAGTCGGAATAGTAAATTGTGAATTCAAAAATATTGACTGACTATCAGTAATTGAGTGAGAAATAGAATTCACAATCAAACAAAGAAATCCAGCTCGACAGTGCATTATAAATAATACTTCGAAATGTGAAAATCAGTAATTGAATATTTTCAAAACACACTAAAGAAAAATGTCTGAAATGAAGCTGTAGATCTTAACACTATTGTGCCAAAGCAATAAGTGAATATTGGGTTCAACTGCAAAGACGAAGTCAGCTATGATAGGAGGATGTATCACACTCCTATTGGTGGAGGGTTGTTGCATACTAATTTGTCAACATGGTAAAGGAGAGTAAATACCAGATACAACATACCAGGATACTGAAAAAACTGACGATGAAAATATCAGAAATCCTATAGGTTATGTAAATCAATAATTGTATGATGGACAAAAGTATTTTTATTCTTCCAATTAATATCATTTCACAGACATATCTTTAGAACATTAAATTTATTAGCTTTCTCGCTACGAACTCAGCCAAATCGAATGACCTTGTCACCATTTCATACTCATTATAATTTCCATACTATAACTTTTAATACACTTCATGTATCTTCACAAAATTTTGCAGCCTTTTAGTAAACATTACAAGTCTTTTCCACACAAAAAATCCGATTTTTAAATTTAGTATTTTTTCTCAGTAAAACTTTATATTTTATCTGTTATTTTCTCTACCCTAACTTTATACAAGGTTGGTCAATTTCACTGATCTCTTTATTGCCTTAACTACTTCTTGCACCATTACAAGTTGTAAGCCACTTAGCAAACATGTAGCTCATGTTACACTATCGAATTACGTTACACACGAGCTACTTGTGAGTGTACCCATGAAAAAATGTTATTCTTATTCTTATTTATTTCACCTAATCTAACCTTAAATAACAAAAAAGGTTTCCTATTTTTACATTCTAAATACTTTTATAACAAGAAATAAAGAATACTGTTGACTGTTGCTAACACTTAACTCTACTTCTTTTATAAAAATGGTAGTACTGCACTGAATATTTTTTTTATTTGATTAGATAATGCACCAAAAAACCTAGAATAATAATGTGCAAAAAGCAGACAATATTCCATAACTATCAACTTTTCTGGCTTTCTAACTATGTGAAAAGAGCTGTTAAAACTTCATCTAAGCTTGTTGATGTGTTTCCCATGGTAATCAAGCTTGAACTGAAAGTGAAAACGACAATTCTCTTTACAGGAAACAAAATATTTTATTTGACAGATGATAACCTTGGCTTTCTATAGGTTATAAATAATATAGTATTGAATGTCAAAAAGAACTATTAGGAATTTTTGAAAGAGAGAATGTGACAGGTAAACATGGCAAGATGGGTCTGATTGTTTATTTCATGGATCTGTAATGAAATACGATTGAAGGCTATGAAAATTATGCTTTGCCTGAGTAATGACAATATTATATTGAGTAATTTACAATAAATTTCATACTTCTTGGAAGGGTTGTAAATAAATTACAGAAGAGAGGATCCCTAGAAAGCAAACATCACAATTCTCACACTAAAAGAAATTCTAGACTTTTTTTTTTAACACTGCCTTTTAAAAGTAAGAACTTAAAACTTATATATTATTACAATATAGATTAGTACTTACATTTTTTATGTTATATTTATTGGTATATCACGAAAAGCTAATAGATTAATTAAGTTTGAAATGTAACTCACTAAAACCTCATGATATGTGCAGAAAAAGATACCTGTGGAGAGAGAGTTAACACATTTGATATTTTGTGCATAACAGAGTTGTACTGTTTACTAAACATTTGCTAGATTTTGTGAAGATTCACTTCAAAAATTCAGAATTATGGTCAATATTACTTCTCTAATACAGATCAATTTTTAAGCAAAACATATCATGCTTATGACTGCAAATCTTATCATATGCAATAAATTTAATTAACCTGCTCAGTTGATAAGAAAAAAACAATCATAAGAAGTACATCTTGGAAGACTTTTCAGCTTTACAAATGAAAAACATTGATTTCTTGCTTCAAAAATAATTAGAATTCTATTTAAAGTAAAACAAAAAGTAACTGAAAGTAGAATTGAAAAATTTTGGCTAAGAAAAAAATTTACCTACTTCAGAACTGTGGGCTTAAACACAATAGGTAACTTATGAATAAATATAATAAAACCAACCAAATGAAATCATGGGAAATAAAAAATAATTGTGCTTATCTGTACTTCTGCTTTGGTTTATTTAAACGTATTTAACACTGAATACAATAAAATACATAAGTACTGGCTCTTTAATATGCAAGTACTATAATACCTTATATACAGTACATATTTCTTATATTTAACTGCTCTTGTAAAATATGAAGCTAAAAATTAACAAGAAACAGCATTGAAACAATTGAATACTATACTAGTAGAATAATTCACCACTAAATATATTTTGAATACTAAATAAAGATACTTACTGTGGTATTTCAAGCTTGACGTGAACAAAATGATCCCCATAACCATGTGAACCTACTCTTTTGATGCCTTTTCCTAGTAACTTCAATCTTGTATGAGAAGAAGTACCTGGTGGGATCTACAACCAAGTAAAAAGTTTTACACATACATTTATCTTTTAAAAAATTATGCTAGAACTTTCTTTCATGAAATAAGTGTTATTTGCATTTCTAATATTCATTAGTTCATTCAACATTCATTACACAAGTAAATTTTATGTGAACAAAGCTAAATATTTATATATATAAATGTTCTGTAGCTAAATACAGCGAAAAGCTAGAAAACAAAAGTTTGCAACAAGAAACAAATAAAGTGGTTATATACTGACTTTCGATTAAAGAAAGGAAAAAAAAAGATTATATGGAGCAATAATATTTTATTATGTATATGCACAAAAAATAAAGTTCCATAACTTCCATAATTTAAGTATTACACAACTTTTTAGAACACAAAACTTTACATGCCATAAAAAAGTCCTTAAATTGTATATTCTCATAAAACACTGTATTATTGCATTTACTATGATATTTTCAATCAGTGTCAATACAGTTATCAGTACTAAGGATGCTATTTTAATGGAAGGCAGAGTATTCCTACTCAGGCTCAAGATCAAAAAGCTAAAATAGGAACTGGATAATAGAAGCATGTAAGTAAAATAAAGTACCTGAAGCTTATACTTTCATTGTTGTACTTTCGGTTGCTACTGTCTTTTGATTAGCTAGTCAGTTCGGGTTATGCCACAATATCACTTACTAGTGGTAATCAAGCTTACAATGTTTCTTTTTCGAGTAGGAATAGTTTAGAAACATAATTTAACAATACTTAAGTGATAACTAAAAAAATCCAACACTCAGTAAAGATCAAGCTTCTGAGTAACTTAATAAGCAATGATAAGATATATAGTATACCACTAGACATAGAAAGATTAATGTATTCTAATTAATGATAATTTGTGTCTTTAAAAAATACATATACATGAAAAATATAAGTAACCATTTAAGAATGGTTTGAAATTTAATAGTCTATTTGTGAAAAATGTAGGAAGAAAGCTCATAAACCTTGGTAATGAGTCTTAACTATGGTGAATATTTTTTTTTAAACTGATTAGGAAATAACAAATTGAAAATTGAGTAGTGCTAAATAAGAAGATTGGCCTACTGTATACAAACCAAGCTCTCTGCTTTTATACTTGTAATTTTTAAACTTTGTACAAGAAAAAGTCAAATAAAATTGAATTAGGAAAAAAAAATGATTTTCAATACTTTTGTTGTACCCAAGATCAAAATAATTAAACTATTAAAATACTTCACTGTTATATGTATCTTGATAGTTAAATGCAAGTAATGTTAAATAATAACATATTACCAAACAAAAAAATTAAAGAAAAACTTTCCTTTATGTGAACCATATTTGCAGTAAATATCAATCTCTTTTTTTTCATAGAATTTTGTTGTTTCTCTTTAATGCTTTACTATTACTGTATTGTGTTTCTAACATGTGTTTACTATTATAAAAGCAATTTAACAGCTTTATTAATTGTGTGGCTTTGAAATAAGATGGTACTACTGGTAACTTTACTTTTTCATTTTGCTTTTCACTGAAAATATTAAACTAGCAATGAGGTTTTAATGTGAAAGTTTTCAAAGTAAAATTGTATTCTTAAAATACAAAGTATTTTTTAATATAAGCTTTTAGTAATTTGTCTTTGTGTGATAAAGCCCAACAAAACAGAGAACATGAGCAAAATGTCTTACTAAATAAAGAAATTGTAAATCTTGCATAGCAGTAACAACATAAGAACAATATTTAGTTTATAAATCTGGCATATTCCAGGGTTGACCCAACTAATAAAAAAATCTGAGGTTTCAGATTTTAGTTAAGGAAATACTTAAGAGCCATATGTCTAGCATTAAAATCTTGAATGGTTAGTACCCTTACTATTCCAGAACTGCTGTATTGGTTAGCATACACAGCAGAAACATGGAGATATGATTTTAGAAATACATTTATTTTTTCTCGACACAGGCTCAGTCAATTTGACCCACCACGTGACCTTTTTGTACTCGGTTCAAGTCTTTATAGATTTAACACTTCTAACTTTCAATATAGTGTGTATATCTTCACAAAATTTGGCAGTCTTTCAGTTAATATTATCAGTCTTTCAAATACAAAAAAAATCATATTTTTAGTGGTTTTTTTAATAAACTAAAATAAAGATTTTTCCAAGAATATATTGAGCATTTGTTTTGAACAGTCCATATGCAAAGTGATTTTCATGTTAAGATTAAAAATACTTTTCTTCATCTCAAAATTTATTTGTGTAATCTCTAAAACCTCCTAAATATATTTCAAATGTTTGTTTTCAATAAAACTTAATATTTTATGTTATTTTCTATACCCTAACTCTATGCAAAGTTGGTCAATTAGACTGACCTTGTAAACCCCCTCCACACACACACCAAAAAAAATCTAAATAAATCTAAATTACCTTCCTTTTCTTTCTAGAATGACTTCAAATGTAGCATGAAAGTACATTCGTTTATCCAAAGAAGCTTTAAACTCGTAACAGTATAAATCTATTTATAATTAATTTTAATTGTTTTGTTGCCCTTTGAACCATGTCATTATAAGTATAAGTCACTCAGGGATCATGCAGCTCATGTTACGCCATTGAAATACTTTACCCATGAGCTACTACGAGCTGCTTGCATGCGTGCTCATGAAACATTTTTATTACATTATTATTTATTTTACCTAATCTAATCTTAACTAACCTAAAGAGATCCCTATTTTTTACATTTTAGTTACTTTCATAAAAATAAATAAAGAATAATCATAAAAAACAAGAAACAAAGTACTTACCCAATCTTCTTTTTTTCTTGTCGATTATCGATGACAGTTAACCTTACTATTTTTATACTAATGGTAGTAATGCACTAGATATTTATTTAATTGAATAATGCACCAAAGAACATAGACTAATAACATGCAAAAAGTGGACAATTTCCCCAATCTCTCAAAATGTTTCTCGCTTTCTAACTATGTGACAAGAGCCATTACAGGTTCATCAAAGCTAGTTGTTAGCTTTCAAACAGGAACGGAGCTTGTACTCTGAGCTAACTTGACAATTATCTGTTTAGAACACAACATTATACAACAATTGATAGATGAAAACCTTGGCTTTCTATTGGTTATGGGTAATATATAATTAAATGTAAGAAAGAACTATTAACAAATCCTTAAAGAGCGGATGTGACAGGTGGGTGTGGCAGGAGGGGTCTGATTTTCTATTTGATAGCTCTGTAACCAAACAAAATTGAAGGTCATAAAAATTATGGTTTCTCTGAGTGATGACAATTTTATAGTGAGTAATTTACATTAAATTTTGTACTTTTTGAAGGGAAAATAAGATGCCTAGAGAAAATGTGTCACACTAGGGGAAATTCAGGATTTGTTTTAATGTTGCCTTGTAGAATTAAGAGCTTAAACTTATATACTATTAAATAATG
>NW_013665619.1:0-45721 GCF_000517525.1 Limulus polyphemus
TCAATAATATTGTAGGTCCATTTTATTGTTGTTCTTTCTACGCCGTTATAACACATTTTCCTCTCATCATTTAATTTCTGTTGTGCATATATTGTTGTATAAACGAAGTTTTATAATAATGGAATGCACGAGAAGTGACCCGAAAAACGGGGCTAACTCGGTAACCCGTGGCCCGATTTTAACGAAACTTGTTTTATTCTGTTTCTATTCTTATTTCATTACAAATATGGCGCTATTATGCGCAGTTTTTGCTGTATTTAATTACAGACAAGCATACACACAAACAATCTCAGAGTTTTAATAGTATATAGATACATTTTTAATCATCTTCTTCGGTATTGTTCATTCTCCACTAAAACTGACTGCATATAGGATTTTAAACAATATTCCAAATCATAATATGTTTAATAACATACAGCAGAATTTTAGATACATGTGTAATTAAACTTATACTGTGGTATTGTGGGCAATACATGTTGAAGGTTTGAAAGGATTAAATATTAAATTACACTCTCTACACAGAATATGCTGAAGCGTTAATATCAATACATACTGAAGAAATAATATTGCAAGTGCTGCATTACAGTGCAATCATCCTCTAACCCTTTCTAATCCGTAGCTTCTGAGTTTCTGTAGCAAAAGAAGTGCATTACGATAAAAGTTTAAAAACACTTTTTATTCATTTTGCGCTGTATTACAACAAAACTTTCTACTGCTCTGTCATGGAACTACATGTTGAAGTTCTAATTGTAGAATTACTGAATATCGATGAGATCTTCCATTACACTATTTATCGAGCATATGTTAAATTTGTGCTGTCAAAAGTGCAAAGTAATAATGAAATCTTTCACTACACTCTTTTTAGAATACGTGTTAAAGTTTTGACATTAAACAATTTTCTACTGCACTCTCTTCATAAAGCATGCTTGAAATTGTAGTACAACGTTACAACGACATCTCCCATTATACCTTCTATGCAACGCATGTTGAAATTTAAATATTAAAAGTAATGAGGAATCTTCCATTACACTATCCATACAATAAGCGTTGACGTTTCAGATTAAAATAACTGCATTACGATGAAATCTTCCATGGCACACTCTATACAACAGATATTGAAGTTTAATAATATAAAAACAATGAAATCATTTTCTACAGTTTATGTACAATGATGTTGAAGTAATGATATTAAATATACTGCGTTACAATAAAATCGTACACAATACTAGGTATGTCATACTTGATACAGTTTTAATAGCACAACTACTGCATTACGACGAAAGTTTCCACTACTCTCTCTTTACAATACATATAGATGTTTTAATAATATAAACATGGTAATAAATGGCATTTCTACTGTTAAAATTCCCCATGTGTTCTATAGAGAATGTGGTGGAAGATTAAGTCATAATGTGTTCTATAGAGAATGTGATGGAAGATTTCATAGTAATTAATGGTATTTCTGCTGTTAAATTCCCCATGTGTTCTATAGAGAATGTGGTGGAAGATATAGTCATAATACTGTAATTATAATATAAAACTGCAACGTGTATTTTGTCCCTATGCTGTAAAATCTTCCATCACATTCTCTATACAACACAAAGGGAATTTTAATAGTATAAACACCATATATTGTGATGTAATCTTTAATAATTTTTTCTATTATGATTCTAACATCAGAAATGCTATGGCACGAGGAAAATCAACTGTACATGTTTTTGTTTTTTTTTCTCATGCGAAAAAAAAAGAAAAACATGGTTTGCTAATACTATTATAATGAACTTTCGAGGAGAGGTCAGCGTTCTTATTTTCTTGCACTGAAGTGGACGCACCTGTTTATGGAAATATGGTGAATTCCGAGAAGTCCCAGTAGGTTTGGTGTGAGTGTTCGTTGAGTTAGTCTTTGTGGTAAACATGTAACTTATAATACCGTAATATGATTAGCGTTTCATCATGTAGAAGATAAACATTCAACTACAAATAATACAGGATATATTGAAACTATATATTACAAGGTAATATTTGTTGATAGGCTGTAATTATCAATTGAATAATATTTCTTCGACAACGTATCACGTTATTCTACATTTACGAATGGAATTATGTTAGTTTACTTATTTCAGGGTGTAATTATAATGCAATACATTAGTTTCAATCAAGTTTGTACAATTTAGGTCGTGGTATAATCAGTGGCTTCTGCTTTAGATATTTTATCAATATTTATACAAAAGAAAAACGTAAATCAAATTGGCCTGACACTTATTTCACATACTAGATAATAGTACATACTCCTGGGGAATCGCTGTCAATGAAGGTTCCTGGGTTTGCTAGTTTTCTTTATTTTCTTATACTTTTTTCTAAAATATGTTCTCCAGAACGCCTACACCAAAATCTTCTTACCATTTTTTTATTCCTACTTTAAAAAAAAAAGCAGTCTAATCACTGATAAGCGATATCCATAATTTCTGTATGGTTAACTAACACGCTTTTCGGGTTATCATGTTTCACCATGTAAGCTGTAAAAATCCTGGAAAGTAATCCATTCTGTTGAAGGTATTCGAATTTAAGAAAAGAAAGTTAATATTTCATAAAATCGCACAGTTTAAGGTTATTCTGAAAGATCTTTTTTTTTTTTTTACAATCCATGTATTCATTACAAATAACACAAAAGAAAAGCAAAATATATTTCTATTTTAATTTGATCATGAGTATGATCAACAACTTACTGAAAGTCATAGCTTGATTACAGCTTTGATAAGATCAGATGATATAACTGCAAATATCATGAAATATTACACCTGACAGGTCTCAATACAAAGTGTTGCTAATTTACCTATACAACTAACCAACCGAGATAGAAAAAACAATTAATGACAAAATCAGCAAATCGTTCCCCATAACAATTAGATATATGGAGGGCCCGGCATGGCCAGGTGGTTAAGGCACTCGACTCGCAATCTGAGGGTCGCGGGTTCGAATCACCCTCACACCAAACATGCTCGCCCTTTCAGCCGTGGGGGCGTTATAATGTGACGGTCAATCCCACTATTCGTTGGTAAAAGAGTTGGCGGTGGGTGATGATGACTAGCTGCCCTCCCTCTAGTCTTACACTGCTAAATTAGGGACGGCTAGCGCAGATAGCCCTCGTGTAGCTTTGCGCGAAATTCAAAACAAACAAACCAAAAGAACAGAGAAAGATATAAAGAAACCACAACTGTATTCCTTACTAACTAGAGTACTCATTCCCTGGACGGAAGTTAGATAAATTCATGAAAGGTTATCTTAGTTGCTTCCCTTATATGTAATTGTATAAAACACAAAAACGCCCATAAAATCTCTCCATGAACCTAATGAACCTCCACACCAAATATGGTGAAATTCCATCCAGACCTTGTGAAGTATATAAATGGACATACAACAGACAAACAATACTATTATATTTACATAGATTTAAAGTAACTAGAGTTGCTTGTATGGGCATACTTTAAAGTATTGTGTCATTTTGATTATTCAACGTAACTACAATTGTTTGTATGGACATAACTTAAAATATTGTGTCAGTTTGATTATTCAACGTTCAAAGAAAGATATATGGAGTAATAGAACAGAGAACTTGGATCTATCCATTGCCTTTTGGGTGGCACCACTCTATGAATCTTGGTTCATAAAATAAATTTCTAGTTTACTAAGTTTATAATGTGTTATTATTGTGAAGTAAGTTGTATAGCTTTACCAAACTTTACTTTGGAACTTTAGATATTTAGATATAAAATTTTGGTTCTGATATTTATTTTGAGATTATTTATGTTACTTCATGCAATACTTCTATTCTTTATGTTATTGATTTTAGAGGGTTAAGTAAGCACTGTGAAGTGTCTTCAGTTCAATGATTTCGGGCTTCACAGTACCTCAGCATTAAATCTGCAGGCTAACGACGCTAAAACTCGGGTTCCGATACTCATGGTGGGCAGAGCGCAGACAGCACATCGTGTAGCTTCGTGCTTAACAAAAGTGAAATCAAACTAATAAATTAGGTTTATTTATATCGTTGTCATAAAAGAGTTGTGTTCGTAATAATACAACTGTATTAGAAGTTGCTGATGTTAGAAAAACAACTAAAATTTAACACTATTTACAAAAGTCAACTGAAATAAACGGAATCTCTACAGATATCTCTCAGTTTGTTTGTTATTTATTCTAGAGCAAAGCCACATTGGGCTATCTACTGTGTCCACCGCGGGGAATCGAACCCCGGATTTTTTTGCAATGTAATTCCGTAGACTTACTGCTGTCTCATCGAGTGACAATATTACAGAGAAAGAGCTATTTTAAAAATATGAATGGTAGATTGACTTAAAAGTAGACGTTATGTATTTTATTTTGTTCTTTGTATTTAATCAAGTACTACTGACGACGTCTACTGATATATTTCATAAACGCACTATTTAAAAGCATTAAAGGCGTTAAATAATACGGATTGGATTTTAGCTTCTTTATTAACAGAAACTTAACTATTGATTATGCAATATGTAAGTATCCCACAGCTAAGCAGTCATAATATATCTTGAAAAGATTGAAAATCTTATGTATATATATATATATATGTACAAAAGCTGTTAAGCTCTGATTTTCGTACGCTTACTTTGAGTTGTTGTTCTGCTGAAAACCGACACACTTGTTCTTGCACGTGAAATTACCTTTACAGCTATTCTTCTTGAATTTCTTCCTATCAGTTATTTTTCTGGTTATATGTGCTTGTACTGAGCTGCATAATTAATGCTTGATAATAAGTTCTTAAAAGGAATAAATTCCATTACAGTGAACTATTGTACACGTAAAGTAATTTATAGTAAAACAAGAAAAAAAACACATACAGAAGTAAGAATAGCAATAATTGTAAAAGGAATTTGAGGAATACTTAAAAACATTCTGAATAAATAATTCAATGTTAAAAAAGCGTTCATTAAGACAACAACATTTAATTTGATCTCAATTAAATTGAATAAGAGACATATTCATCTTTGTACATACATCTGCTACTATACATCAATAACAATAGAAATATTGATTAAAGATAACTTCAGTGCACGTATTTGAATTTACACTAAAAGATATAAACAACAGAGTTAACCTGGTTTATTATAAGTCGATCGTGGCTCAATGGTTATAGGGCCGGACTACGTATCTATGCGTACCTTCTTCGCGTCACGTTAACGCACTTTGGGGCTGTGGGTGAGTAACATGGGTGACGGTCAATTTCCACTGTTTGATTGGTCAGTCAAAGGTAGCCGAAGAGTTGGTAGTGGGTACTGTTGACTAGCCGTGTTTCCCCTAGTATATCATTCAAAATTAGGGACTTTTAGCGCATATAGTTCTTGAACTGGTTTGCGTAAATATCCGAAAAAACAAACAAAGCGTTATTGCTTTGTGGAGTCCAATCTTTCACTTGGCTTCTTGAGGTGGTGCATTCTGGTTTGAAAAAAAAATAGATGATTTTTTTTATGCAGAAACATTTTCTTCACTCCCTGTAAACAGAAGCTTCAAACGTGACTAATATCAGTCGAAAACATCGTAAAACCCGTAGGAAAATCAAGACAATAAACGAAGTACGTGCTTTGTGACATAATCATGCATAACAGAAATGAAGTGACAATATTGTATGAATAACGTTTTTCGATTGTAGCTATTGTGATAAGATGACTTGTAATATTAAGTGGACACACAACTCATATTGACATATCATCTCGAGAAAACTGAAGTAAATGTAGAACTGGATTATATTCTAAAAAACCAACAAAAAATCTCTCATTATCTGCAAGAAATAATTTACTTTTTGGATTCATTAAAGACAATCTTGTTGACTTGGTGGTAGCACCAAAGATATTCGTGAAAGCTAACACTAACGAGACAACTCTTGAAACTATAGTTCGTTTTTTTTTATCTCCATTTCAAGCTTTCAAGCAAATTGTAGACAGCAATATATAATAAACAGGAATTAAATACTTTCAAACAAAAACGCCGCGCTTATAACTTCAGAAATAGGATAGAATTCAAAACAAATCTTCTTTCTGAACTTTTATAACGTTTATTTCAAAACCTATTTAATAAAAAGACAAAACACGGACATCAAATAACTTCCGAAAGAAATAGAAAGTATGTGCGTCAATTTGAACTTTAAAACTTCTCTTATAAGCATTTGATTGGTCATTTACACCAAAACTTAAACGTTGTGCTGCTTTGAAATAACACACGGTGCAACTTCTTACTTACTTTAGAAACCTTTTGTTTGTTTTTAACTGATCATGATTTAACAACCTTTGTTTGTTTTTAACTGATCATGATTTAACAACCTTTGTTTGTTTTTAACTGCTCATGATTTAACAACCTTTGTTTGTTTTTAACTGCTCATGATTTAACAACCTTTGTTTGTTTTTAACTGATCATGATTCAACAACCTTTGTTTGTTTTAACTGGTCATGATTTAACAACTTTTGTTTTAAACTGATCATGATTTAACAACCTTTGTTTGTTTTTAACTGATCATGATTTAACAACCTTTGTTTGTTTTTAACTGATCATGATTTAACAACCTATGTTTGTTTTTAACTGATCATGATTTAACAACCTTTGTTTGTTTTTAACTGATCATAATTTAACAACTTCTGTTTGTTTTTAACTGATCATGATTTAACAACCTTTGTTTTTAACTGATCATGAGTTAACTTTTCTTTGTTTTAAACTGATCATGATTTAACAGCTTTTGTTTTTAACTGATCATGATTTAACAACTTTTGTTTTAAACTGATCATGATTTAACAACTTTTGTTTTTAACTGATCGTGATTTCGAATCAGATGATTGTTTGTTTGTGTGTAGTTAAGCGCTAAGCTGCACAATGAACTATCTGTGCTCTGCCCATCACGGGTATCGAAACCCCGTTTCTAGCATTGTAACTCTGCAGACATTCCGCTGTGCCCCTGGAGAGTGAAACAGATGAAATCCACTGCAACATTCCGAAGTAATTAGTTTTCACTAAGTCAGTTCCGTAATCTAAAACGGATTTACTATTCTTACAAACAAGACATTGTTATAACAGTTCTGCTCTTTTTAAGTTAAATAAAATAAAATAAAAAGATATCATAACTAATATTATTGAAATACAAGAAATATAAAATTAAGTACTTCACGCCTATTTCACTGGAAAGTGATTGTTTTAAGAATAAAATATACGATTTTCATAGGAATGTAAAAAAGATGTAATTGAGAGTATAACATATATATATATATATGGGTGCTACATAAATAAATATATACACACGTCTTGATAATGGCAACATTTTGTTATAGGCTCGTTCAAATTATGGTAGTTTGATGTACTAATGGCCTCTATAACCCAGTAAAGTGCAATAAGATAAAATAAATCCATTTATGATGGAAGAAGAATTCTAAGGCAAGCTATAAGGTGAATTGCCATTGCTTGTGTTGTTATAATACTTTAAACCGAAATTTAACGTCGACATTTTAATCTTTTGAGCAAAATAGGCCTCCGAGATAAGTTTCAATGCTCTTCAATCTAAGAGAGGTGTTTGGCAGGATAATATTTAAAAGCATTATTGATATTGGATAACACTGAGAATTATGAATCGGAAACGTAAGTAGGGATTACATAATATGTAAATATTTCACAACTAAGGTATAATAAATATATTTTGAAACGAATGCAAATCCTGTATATTTACAAACGCAATCAATTTTTTTATTTATTTATATACGGTCACGTTCATTTGTTGTTCTATTGAAACTCAACACAATTTTTTTTGTACGTAAACTTACCTTTAACATTTCTCTCGAATTTCCTGTTGTTTCTTATGGATATCCGTTATTTTAGTGATGTGTGTTTGTATTGAACAGCAAAACTGATGCTTCATAATAAATTCTTAAACAACATAAATTCCATTAGAGTGAAATCTTGTTTATAATGACTGGTTTAATATAAATTACTTTATTATAAATTACTTTCCTTATAATACTGGTTTACTATAAATTACTTTCCTTATTGTACTAATTTATCATAAATTACTTTCCATATAATACTAGTTTACTATAAATTACTTTCTTTATAACACTGGTTTGATATAAATTAGTTTCCTTATAATACTGGTTTAATATAAATTACTTTCCTTATAACACTGGTTTAATATAAATTACTTTCCTTATTATAGTGGTTTAATATGAATTACTTTCCTTATAATACTGGTTTGATATAAATTACTTTCCTTATTATAGTGGCTTAATATGAATTACTTTCCTTATAATACTGGTTTAATATAAATTACTTTCCTTATAATACTGGTTTGATATAAATTACTTTCCTTATTATAGTGGCTTAATATGAATTACTTTCCTTATAATACTGGTTTAATATAAATTACTTTCCTTATAATACTGGTTTAATATAAATTTCTTTCCTTATAATAAACCACTATAATAAGGAAAGTAATTTATATCAAACCAGTATTATAAGGAAAGTAATTCATATTAAACCACTATAATTAGGAAATTAATTTATATTAAACCAGTATTATAAAGAAACTAATTTATATTAAACCAGTATAATAAGGAAAGTAATTCGTATTAAACCAGTATAATAAGGAAGGTAATTTATATTAAACCAGTATAATAAGGAAAGTAATTTATATTAAACCAGTATTATAAGGAAAGTAATTTATATTAAACCAGTATTATAAGGAAAGTAATTTATATTAAACTAGTGTAATAAGGAAAGTAATTTATACTAAACCAGTCTTATAGAGAAAGTAATTTATAGTAAACTAGTATTATATGGAAAGTAATTTATGATAAACTAGTACAATAAGGAAAGTAATTTATAATAAACCAGTAATGAACATATGCGTAAGTAAGCCAAAATTTATTCTAAAATTAATTTGGAAAATAGGATAATATTTACATGTATTCTGAATAAAGAATTTGATGTTAAATTATATAAGGTTTCGCTTACTTTATTTTTTTCATGAGAAAAATAAGTACACTGAGGCCACAACAACATTCAAGTTTAATCACAGCGAAAAACAAAATTTTATTACCAACCATATTCCAAACGTACAGAAAAATTGAATAGGTACATTTTATACTTTGTACATATATCTCCTACATAACATCAGTAAAAGTAAATGTATTTTATTCAGGAACTTTCATTTTAAATCCTTAAAGTAAACTCTAATTGTAGACCTGAATTATAATGTCAGTCACACATCGTAAGAGCTGTATAAAAAATCAAATACGACAATAAACAAAGTAGTATTTTTGCGGTTTGATCATGAACAACAGCAGTAGCGTGAATTTGTCATATAATTGAAGTTTTTCAGTGCTTACTGGTGAAGGATAGATTAATATTATACATCGACACACAACTCCTCTCAATCACTGGAGAAGACAAGGGTAAAAGTGGTTCCTTTTATAAAAACATACTCATTAACCACAGACAAAAAATATCCTCGTATAGATAAAGTAGTTTATTATTTTCGGATTAATTAATTTGACTTATTTAGATTAGTTGATAAAAACACTGTTAACTTGGTGGTAGCACTGGAAACATTGTTACTCATGAAAAATGATATTAATGATGAATCTCCCTACAGTTTGTTTTTACTTTGTTTAAAACCTTAAAACAAATTAATGACAACAGTATGTAATTAACAATAATTAAATACTAGAAACGAGAATTTTGTGCTATGACGGCAGACATAAGGCAGAATTCAATAAAAGTTACGAATAAAAACAAACTACTCTCTGAAATGTTCATTAATTTTTTGTTAAAGCGTTTAAAATAGAGGCAAACACTAAAACAAACTACCTTCAGTTAAATATACAAAATACGTGCGCCAATTTGAACTTTTTTTTTCTTATTAAGCATTTTATTGATCATTTAGACCAAAACTTAAATGTTATGCTGTTTTGGGAAAAGATAGTTTTGAACAGAAGAAACTACTAGAAGTTTCTTAAAGAAGTTAGTTTTCAATAGGTTAGCATGGTAATTCAAAAACAGACTTAATACTTTAACAACCAAACTATTGTCACGCAATTCTACTCTTTTAAAGTAAAATGTTGTAAATTAATACGAAATCATATTTGTTATTGAAACTGTAGAAGTAGAAAATTAAATAGTTCACTATACTCTGCTGTAGCATGGATGCTTTAAGAATGAAATATTTGTTCTTAATTGAAAAGCAAAACAAAAAAACTGGCAGAGTAAAAAAACAACAATATATATATATGAATGGAATGCTAACTAAACATACATTTACTGGCTTCTGCTACCTTCTGTTATAGACTTGGTAAAATGATAACAGTTGGATGTACTATGGCCTTCATAGCCCTGAAAAATGAATTAGGGCAACACAAATACAACTGTGTTCGAAATATTAAAGGGCAATTCAAAAAACTCATGAATGAAAGCTATAAAGACTATGCAATAGTATATCAACTACACTGTATGCGACGAGATCTTTTGCCCTATACCAGGGTTCATCAAACCGGCTGAGATCCAACGAACATAGTGGTGATCTAGATGATACTTATATCATCAGTTGCTTGAATAACAACTGTAACAGCATGAACTATAGTAAGTAAGTAAAGTGTAAATGTGAGTTATAGGGTGAACTGGCACTGCTCATATGTGGTTAAAGTAATTTGAACCGAAATTCAAAGTTGGCATCTTGAGCTTTTGAGAGAAGTAGGCATCCAAAGAAAGTTTCAAAGCTTTTGCATCTATAAATGGATTGGCTGGCTAATATTTAAAAGCAATGGTGATATTGAATAACATACTGATTGAAGTCGAGTTTTGTTATGAAACATAAATATTGAAAGTTTTGCAGCTAAGACGTGCTAATATATTTTGAAACATTGGAAATATTGCATTCGATCTCTAGCTAATTTCATTTACTGTATTTCTTCTTAAATATAAGTTATTGGGAAAAAACAAAACCATTATTTTTAATTACAGCGAAAAACAAAATTTTATTTACCAACCACATTTCAAAAGTACAGTGAATTAGAATAAGGTACATTTTAAACTTTGTACATATATCTGCAAGATAACGTCAATAATAATAAAACTTTCGATTCGGGGTAGCTAAAACTTTTCATTTACATCTGTATCAAATGATATATACAATAATGGTTTTTCCCTTGTCTAGCTATTATTTTAATCATTCACTCAAGTGAATTTTATCCAGAGAGTTGAAGTAGACGTTACATATCGTAAGAACTTTGGAAAAATCGAATATGGCAATGAACAAAGCGCTGTGATTTGATAATCCATACAGAAGTGGCAATGGCATTGTCATACTGATAGCATAAGTAGGGCTAAACATTTATTTCTCTATAGTTTTCTTATTGTACTAATTGTGATAAATGTACTGGGAAAAATTAGATGATTTTTATACCAACGCACATCTTTCACCAAAGTCATCTGAGAAAATTTAAATAAGTTTAAAAGTGACTCCTACTCCTAAATTCGATAAATTGACCCTAGAAAAAAAACTATCATAATTTTGACAGAATAATTTACTTTTTCCGAATTTTATTAAATTGCTTTATTTAATTTATCTAATACAATTTTGTTAGCCTTGAAATATTCGTAATTGTGACAAAAATAATACTAATAAAACACATCCTGAAACTGTGTACTACTTCTTTTGTTTTTCTTTTCATTTTGTTTATAATTTTCAAACACACCATTGGCAACTGTATGAAATTAACAAGAATTAAATAACTTTAAAAGAAAACACTATTCTATAATGAAGAAATAAGACAGGATCAAATAAAATTATTTACAAAAACAATCTACTCTCTGAAACTTCATAAATTTTGTTTTAACATATATTTAACAAAAATACACGAACATCAACTATATTCAATAAGAAATAATAATAATGTGCGTCTGTTTGAACTTTAAAGCTCCCTTTTAAGCATTTTTCAGACATTTACACACAAAAATTAAGGTTGTGCTGCTTTGGAAATAAATATTTTCCTTTTTTTTTGTAATGATCATATATAGTTTCGAAGCAGAATAATTTCCCACAAGAGTTCCTAAGTGGTTAGTTATCGATAGATCAGTATTGTAATGCTCAAACAGATTTATTATTCTAACAGTCAAAATAATGATAAACTATTCCACATTTGGCAAGTAAAATATTGTATTGGATAAAGTAATAAGAAATCATAAATGCAGAAACAGGAAGACGTTAAACATTCACGACTACTCCGTTGCAACGTGAATATTTTAAGAATTATTTGTTTATTCATGATAGGAAAACAAAACAAAAATAAGTGGAAATGTAAAAGATTGATCTGAATTACCTGCTAGCTAAATATATACTATATCTTGATAACCGTCCCTTCTTAGTTTTACACTAAGCGAAATGATGAGAATTCCGTGTACTTTTGATCTTTATGACACTGTGTGATGATATAGGATAAACTAAGTGCAGTTTATGTTATACACCTTGGAATTTGAAGAATTCTTAGGTAAGCTAGAGTGAACGGACACTGCATGTTTGTTGCTATAGTAACATGAATCGAAAGCTAATGCCGATGAAGGTACATCTTCATCTTTTGAGAAAAGGAGGTCTAAAGAAAGTTTTAAAGCCTTTGAATCCAGAGGTGGTGGCTGGAATGCCTGAACCAAGCCACGATAATCAAATCTGTACGTATAACGTTTTCCATGCACTTTGGTCATAATGTTCTTGTCATAGTAATACCGTAATGCTCTACTTAGTTTGTCATAATTCATGTTGGGTTTTGATTTTCGTTCTCCCCAGCGGCGAGCAACTTCGTCTGGATCTATCAGTTTGAATTCTCCGTCAGTTCCTTCCCACGTGATGCAATTCGCATTCTTTTCTTCCGATAGCAGCTGTAGAAGAAACTGCCAAAGTTGAATCTGACCACTCCCTAATAAAATAAAATGTTGTTCAGATTAGAACTAAAAGTGACAAAATAATAAATATAATAATTATCCATAATCTTGACAAACTCATATGCATTTTACAAAGTGTAAAATGTGTACCTAAAAGTATATATTTAAAGATTTAGGATTCTTAATGACTAACAGCCTAGCGGACTGTGTCTTTCTTTCTCTTTTTTTTCAAATTGAAATTATTTAATTATTGTTGACGCTTTCACAAACAATGTGTTATTAAAAACACTTTTCAGAAATGAGATACGATGAATTATATAATGTTTTAGGTTTAGGTTTGTTGTAAGCGAAAAGTAGGATTACTTTAACTTTGGTACGAGTACGTGCACTATAAACTTATAAACACTGAAGTACTAAAATACTTGGAAAATAGAGATTGAGAATGGGATGTTTGTTTTACCATTTAAGTATAATCTTAATATAGAGCCAGAATTTGCGTAACCTAAACGTCTGCTCTGAAATTAATAATATTTTTTAGTAACTGTGACTATCTTAGTAATCTTTTGTAGTTAACTGTAGGAATATGCTTGATGGAATACTTAGCTCACCACTCTTATTACATAGTAGCGCCAAATCTACGAATGCTACCTTCATTCTTTTGAAGATCCAAGAGCTCCTTTCCTTCAAATATCTTAACTCGAACTAACTGTCTGTGACAGTTGATGGTCTATATAAACGCTGCCAAACAGTGCAACCTGAGACTGATATGTAAATTTAATTGGGGAAGCGCTCATTATTAGAGTGTACTATTAGAATACGTTTGGTAATATAATGTATTTCTAATTCAGTAATTTGCTAAATATTATAAAGCAAAGAACGTATAATTAATTTTTTTCAACCCTTATGTATCCCCTAAAACAAGAAATAATACTTTCTGATAAATATTTTTTATAAAAAATCATATAATAGTTTGTCATAAATAAACGAAAATTTTCAGTATTTCAGAACCACAAATTGACTAACCTTGAGAAGCTAGCCGACTTCCTACATCGTTCAGTGCTTTAAGAGGATCTGAAGCATCAGAGGATAAAAGAAAATAATATTTAATAATGTATCACCAACAAAATGAAAAAAAAAAACAGAAACTTTCACGTAATTCAATAAAAGCATAAGAAAACTGGTCTATATATAAGTGATGGCTAGGAACATAAAAACTTATACGTAAATCAATTGTAGCGATAAGAAATTCGAATTTAAATATTCTAGTTTTCATTCGTATGTTCAATATGCATTATGATTATTATTAGTTTGCTTCAGTATAAATAAAAGGTACTTTTTGTTCGTCATAAATATTCAAACTTAAGTTCAAATCTTTAAATACCATGAAATATTAAGTTTTATGCATAAGATTATTCTTGTTCGATTTTCTCTAACCTGAGTTTCAGTTGAAACAGTTTTTAATGAAACTTTATTCTGCATTACAATAACAGCAGTATAATGGTAAAAACGATCTTAAATCTTCATTACTTCAAATACAACCACTATTTTTAGCTTCCTTGTTTGACTGAATGATTAATGTAGTAGAATTAAATACAATTAGTGCTTGCAAAATAAATAACGTTTTTACCTTGTTTTGTTAGATCACCTGGCATACCAAAAGACCACTTAAGCGAAGTCGCTTTGTTACTATCGACGTAAAGACTTTTGTCTGTAAAATATATAGACATAGATAATAATTAAACGTTTTACACATACATGTTTTCATCGTGAGAACGTGAAAAACACACTTAAAAATAGTTATGAATAGATAATCCGCCATCATGAAAAATCTTACCATCAGTGTCATCACTCACAGAACTGTTCTCCTCAGGTGTTAGAGGGTAGTCTGGTGGTGGAAGAGGAGCATGCCCACTAGCTGTAAATAAAAAAATGCATTTATTATAGACTAATAATACTTTTAAACAAAACTGTAAACTGATATCAATCAGCAACAGCGAAAATATTTTAAATATTTACTATATTAAATTTGCATACTCAAATTTTCCTTTAAAAACTAAAAATCTTGCGTTAAACTTTTCAAAGATAATATGTGCCTTTATTCATCAAATTGAATGATTATATACTTTGTAGCTAACGTTTTGTCGCTGGTTTAAATTCAATAGCTTTAAAGAACTGCTCGTTAGAAACATATAAATATGTTTATGGGATCCAGATAATCAAAATAAACATACATTGCTTTAGATGTGAAAGATAAGTGAAAAGAACATCTGCCGATTTTGGTCCTGTTAAACGACAAAAATCGTTTCTGGTCAGCTGACACAAGTCAGCACCTGAAGACGGGAACGTAGCTTTGGCTATGAACTCGAGTCCAAACTGTTTCTGTGTCCAGTCTAACCACTCTCGGATGTGATCTGAATTCCATTCTGCAGGATCTGAAAAACCAGAGAATAGAGTAACATTCGTACAAGCTTACACTGCGTATGATTTTAACTGAAAGTCAAATCCATAGAGAAACATGAAATGTTGTGATTAATCATGGTAAACGCCACACTTTTAAAATTACTTCTTTTCACATCTTAAGTTAAAATGTATCATTTTATTTTCATTAAATTTGTAAGATATATATTTTCAGTGCTTTAGAGTTTGATTTACACGATGTAAGAAGGCGATCATTAATGAGGCAGTTACCAACAAATTGACATTTAACTAGCTTCCAAGATATCAACGATAAATAATGTTTTAGCTAGATACGATTTATAAATAATTAGGTAGAGCTTTGTTAACAGCTGCCACTGCTAGCTCTAGCAACTAACTTCATACCGTAATAATTATGTCCCCCGGTGGAACAGCGGTAATTTATAGATTTACAACGCTAAAATTCTGTGTTCGATTCACAATAGTAGGCAGTGTGCAGATAACGCATTGTCCAGCTTTGCGATAAAACACCAACACCAACAATGAAATACTTGTAAATTCTTATCCGTTGTATCTGAAACACATTAACTAACATAGAGGAATGTTAAACATTTTAATATGATTTGATGAGAGAACCTAACAACTTTTGAACGTACATCACATAACGGTATATCAAAAGTGGATTACCGTAATCCATCACTTAAAAAATGGATGTCTTTGGAAAATATCTATCACGTTGTTTGTTTTCATACATACATGCAGGAAATGATATTCATTTTACAGATATGAATTGTTATAATAGTCGCATGGGTTCATAAACACTGGATTCGAGCAATCTTACGGAAGAAAAGGCGCGAACAGTTCCGGTAAAATCCCTCGTGCAATTGAACAATGAAATTCAGAGTGCAGGTATTTCTGGCACGTGCAGAATCTTTGGCGACCGATACAATTAGCCTTGAGCTGAGGATACAACAGTGACCCCTTCACCTCTACATTTTTCTCACAACCCTCAGCTACAACAATATTTTCCCCAGAGATAATAGTAGAACACCTGCGTTACTCAAGTGGCTATAATCAAGTAATATGCTACTTGACAGTCTCGGCACAATGTTTACCAATTCATGGGACCGAACATACGTAATAATTATCCTGGCCTGCAAGTTTCGTCCTCTAGCCTTTGACCCACTAATTTTCTTTCTGGTTGTGTATCTGTATCTATATACCAATGAAAAGTATAATATAATACGGTATATAATAAACCGTATTTAACTGTTCGCGCTGTTAATAGAGAAAACGATTTCACTTGAATTTGGATTTTCAACATTGATTTTATAATGTTTGAGGTGACAAAGAAATTTGCTTTGTATATACAGGCAGGGGCAAAACTTACTATAGAGCTAGTACTATATGGCTGTTATACAATTGGTAGTAAAGAAAATATCACGAAGGCAATTGAAACCAAGTTATTTATTGTTTGTTTTAGAGTAGTAGTTAGAAATTAAAGTATTTTCTAAATGAAATAACTGTATTGTCACTTTTGCCCCACCCTGTACGTCTAAATCTGCCGTAACTGATTAATTTTATGGCTCATTATATTTTTTTCCTGAATGATGACAACAGCTTTTGTTTTACGTATTGTAACTTTAGAAATTAAAATAGTTTAGGAAAAACGTAAGTTACATCAATAACGTTCTTGAGAAAATGTTCACAAGGTTATATGCGAAATCGTTAAAGATAGCACATATGCTGATTTACCTGGGACAGTGTTTTCTATCTTAGTATATTATTATAAAGGCTGTGTCATAGTCTCAAACCATTATCATAAGTATAACGCTAAAACGTATGACCTTGAAAGGAGTTAAGTCACTTAAAAAATTTTATTAACATTTCTGTGAAGTAGATTTCCTAGAAAGGATAAAAACAGTTTCTTTCACTTTTATAATAGTACTAGGAAATATTTAAGCCCAAGATGTAAGCACGCTGATTGGCATAAAATTGTCTCCTTTTTTCAGTAACTCATACTTGTACAATTCTATTTATTTGTACAAAACGTTGAGTGACAAATCATATGAAAATATGATACGATGAACCAGTCAACATGTTTACTGTTAACTTTTAAATTAGAATATAATTTAGTCTAAAGATATAATCAGATATATTGGTCTACATCAGTATAGATGCTCATAGACGTTAAAGCTATTTATACCGGCATACCTTACTTGGAATCAAACGAAAGACTGTCATTAATAAAATGTAATTCGAGAAACAGTTGTTTATCGTAATCTAATACAAATAACTTTTATTATGGGCACAGCTATATTACGCTGATTGTGCAACTTAGTGAGGCTATAAGGGTTTGAGTAGTTGATATCTGTTAATAACAGAACCCAAGCCACAAAATCTGAGACATATTTTACATAAGAAAATTTCATAAATGCATTTCTTGGTATGTTTCATATATAGTTTGCTACTATAAGCATAGTTTAATTATGCTATTATGATGTAACGCCACAGGTTCTATGTTCAGGGTACTAAACACAACAATGTTTAGATGATGATGCTTTTCTTGAACGGGTAAAAGTATACAGGTGAGGAAACACCTGTTGAACTCATCCCGGAATTAAGATCACTGAAGTATGTATAATTATATACAGGCAAAAAAAAACTTTCATAAATAGAAAGCACAATTTACAAGGGCGGAAACTAGCCCATTTTACCTGATGACATGTTTCAGTGTCATTACACTGTTTTATTAGTCCTTAAAATTCATGAGTCATTTCACTCCAAATCCGGTAGACGGAGTAGTTTGAGCTGCGTTCATACAAGTAGATCAATCAGTAGAAGGATCTGGGGGAATCCGGCACCAAACCCTCCTTCTGACACGCGGGTTATATCCGTTTTCACACGCAAGGATCTGCAGTCTTTCAGCTGACCTTGTTACACGTTAATATCCGGTAGCCCAGCCCAAGATATATCTTTCCTCCTCGTCATTCAATCAGGGCCGACCAAAGTTGTGTGTGACCTCTTCAGGTACAGTTTGATAACACGTCTGGCTATTGATTCCAAGAAACAGTCCTAGTTATCTAATGCTTTCAACTTTGCTTCTTGGAAATAATGGTTTTAATAGATATTGACCCACTTATTTATATCCACTTTCATTCAAGTAAATATAGACTATTGTTTACTTACTTAGATATGATTATCAATTCCGTATTGTCTAGAGTTAATCCGACTAGATTAGTAGCAAAAATGCTATACATAGAAGTTGTGAAACAGAAAAGTAACAAAACAGGTGATTCAATCAGACGTTCTGTTTCCGTCCTTTCTTTCTCATATACTTTACGATAGTAGAAGTATTTATATGGCGTGTGTTTGGAACATATCCGAACGTGGTTTTCAAATAATAAATCATTAAACACACAATTCGCAAATCAATCACTTATTTTAGGGCTTAGGGATTTTAAGAAATATTTTATACATGTCATTAGTTTATTCATTAAGGCGTATCAGAAAGTAAATAATTTACCTTGAATTGTTTAATCATTGAATAATATCATTTCTATCATGTTTATCCGCATTTCAAAGTTATTTGACTGAAGGTACGTGACTAAATGTAAAATATTTGAGCTGTGAGCATCGTTGTTTTATGTTATTCAGTTACTTACTTGTAGAATAATGTTTGGAATGTTGAATTAGTGATTTATGACTTCGTTCTTTAGAAATGTCATAATACAAGCATATCTAGTCTCTAATTAGTAAATATAAATAAAGGCAACGTTTTCCCACTGCATGTGCTATAGACGTAAAGGTATTTAACGGAATGATCGGTGATTCATTTCTGCCGGTTTCTTCAGATATGAGATCCAGAATCTGTTTTGTTTTTGTTTTTATATTTAACGCGGAGACACTACAACTATAAATATTCACCGCGTATTGATATTTGACTGACGTAGTCAACAATATTACTTTCCTTTCATCCCCCATCCCGAATAGTAGCTTCAATAACGTTTAAACTGTTATCTTCCAAAATCCGCACCCCCACTCTACCCCACTCATCGACATGGATCCGGTACATTGTTATCTAGATATTAAGCATTGAGACTAACAGAGGAAAAGTTCGTTACAGAATCTGTCATGATACCAAAACTGCTTTCATACCAGAGTGTAAAACACAGGAAAATTTTTAATTCTTGTACCACGCCGACGATAATAAATCAATTATGTGTGTTAAATGCGGAGTGATGAATACAGTAGTTTTGTTGAACCGACATCACTGTGATATATCGACAGGTTATAGTATAGTTGACAGACTATTATACTCCGTTTTCACCAAACACCTTTACATGGCTGTACTCTGAGAAATGTGCATAGTTGGAGAATTTTAGTCTCCAAACGAAACAGTTTGTTCAGAATTATGGCAAGCATTGAGCTGTACAATTTATAAAAATTACAAAAAAATCGATTATGTAAAATATAGTGATAAAATATGTTATGTTGACAATGATCCATATCTGCTATCTTAAGTTCTCATGTTGACAATGATACATATCTGCTATCTTAAGTTCTCATGTTGACAATGATACATATCTGCTATTTTAAGTTTTCATGTTGACAATGATCCATATCTGCTATCTTAGGTTCTCATGTTGACAATGATACATATCTGCTATATTAAGTTCTCATGTTGACAATGATACATATCTACTATCTTAAATTTTCATGTTGACAATGATCCATATCTGCTATCTTAAATTTTCATGTTGACAATGATTCATGTCTGCTATCTTAAATTTTCATGTTGACAGTGATCCATATCTGCTATCTTAAATTTTCATGTTGACAATGATCCATATCTGCTGTCTTAAATTTTCATGTTGACAGTGATACATATCTGCTATCTTAAATTTTCATGTTGACAATGATCCATATCTGCTGTCTTAAATTTTCATGTTGACAGTGATACATATCTGCTATCTTAAGTTCTCATGTTGACAGTGATACATATCTGCTATCTTAAGTTCTCATGTTGACAATGATACATATCTGCTATCTTAAATTTTCATGTTGACAATGATCCATATCTGCTATCTTAAATTTTCATGTTGACAGTGATCCATATCTGCTATCTTAAATTTTCATGTTGACAATGATCCATATCTGCTGTCTTAAGTCTTCGTGTAGATATTCTGTACCTTTCCCAGCGGACTGAAAACAGTCAGTATGTTAACTAACATTATTTTTCACGTACATTTCTTCACTTCATTGATGAACAACTACATATATATATAGTTCAATTACACGCTGGTAGCCAAAACTAACACCAGGAAACTCATAAAAACATTGAATAGTTCCCTTAATGTGTTTTTTTTTCAATATGTAGTCATAAAAAATCTCCATAAAATCGATTTGGAAATAATTGCCTGCATGCAACTATGATTTGTACCCTGAAAGTAAAACAGTGTAAGCATACAACAAAAATTGACGCTCATTCATTGGTAAGGAAATATTACATCAGTACTGTATTTTTTAGTAAACGTATAATTGATCGA
Source organism: Limulus polyphemus (assembly GCF_000517525.1). Lineage (NCBI taxonomy): Eukaryota > Metazoa > Arthropoda > Merostomata > Xiphosura > Limulidae > Limulus > Limulus polyphemus. Next base: position 20,901 of record NW_013665619.1, read on the forward strand.
CCTCACAATTCACATGACCACATAAAGCAACAATCTGGTTGAGCCCTTTTTGCATGCTAAACTGTGAGATAATGCTGTGTCACAATAATGTTGATAACAGTTTTAATCACACCATTATTTACTAGCTCACTACTGAGTTCCTGTAAGAATAGTCCATAATAACAATTCATCTGAATTCATATGCAGAACGCTGCCGTTGACGAGATTTTTTTTTCTCATTTCTTATGAGAGAACACGTTCTATGATGTATAACGCCTATGCTGGCTGGTGAAGCACGTTCCATTATTTGGTAATAGTTATAACATTATATCAGAAGACGACTGACTGTGTATCTAAGCACATCATTATTTACTGGCGAACTTTATCAGGTTTCTAGTAACTAGAAAACATAATAGCATTTTAACTATACTTTTTTCTGCGATTGCCACTGCCGACGAGGCCTTTCGCACAATATCTGAGATCATCAAGACGATGTTGGATCAGTAAAAATAAAGATACAATTAAGATTATTATCAGTTTATTATGATGTAATATTACACTTACCACCAGCTACTGGATCATTTGTTCGCCAGCTTAAGTGTTTCATAACTAGTTGTTTGATTGTATATGAGATGATGCCTTTAATTAAACAACAGTTTTCTTACTACAGTAGAGTGTGATAGTCTAGTAATTTTGATATAGTAACTAAACATTGAAGGGCGGATGGGAATGCACGAAACAACTAAGGTTTTTAAATTGTGGCATATAATTAGCATGGGAAATGAAGAGTTGTTTAGGCTTTTAAAGTGTGAGTAAGTGACAATGGTTATGTGTAATTACAGAGGGAAATGTATGAAGCCACAATTTTCACAAAATAGTAAACAGTTAGTTTTTCGTGGCTTTGTACACAACTTTATGTAATTACATGAGATAATTGTAATTTAATAATGTTTTATGCCAAAATCCCCATAAAATAACGAATATTTTAGTTTATAACACACGAGTAACAATCGTGTGTGTCTTTCTCTAGTTTAAGCATAAGAGTAAGATACATTTATTCTATGTAATTACTTATAGAAGTGAATGAAGCTACAGTTTTCACAGAATATAGAGGAATGAATGAAACTATATTCTCCATATAACAATGGACCGTTGCTTAGTTTTTAAGCTATGAGAGGGTGATTACGGTTAATTACATGAAACTATAGTGTTATAACACATTTTTTAGATGTATATATAGTTCTAAGATAATGGTGAAATTATTGAAAAAATATATATATATATAAAGGAAATTAGGACTTAAACAGTCATACAAAAATTAACATGAAAAGGAAGGACTGCATTAAAAACAGGAAATCCAAACCTGTGATGAACGACACTTTAATTAACAAAGCACGGCCCAAACAGAAAAAAAATACATTAAAGACGCTATATACATTAAAAGGATCTCCAGGGTATATAAATTGTGTCATGGGTTTTGGAGGTGATTGCGGAAATATGGCCCACATTGCGATGGGGATACACCGTCTAACAGTCTCAACCTCTGTTCACAGCGTCTTTGATGTAGTTTTGTGTTGTTTGGACCTGTTTTGTTAACTAATACTTATCATTAATGTGCTAAACCTATGTCATAGTATGGTAAATTCTTACTAATTGGGGAATGCTCCATTACGAGTATGGCACTTTTACCATAATGCGAATACATTTTCTATTTGACGCAATTTCGACTTATCCAGAATGTATCCTTCAATATACCTTTCTCAAGAGAAAACTTTCAACGGTGTTTTAAATCTGGGAAGATAAATGTTAGCCATGTTTAAACATGTGAAAATATAACGGATGTTCCAATATAAGTATCCACTGTTATGAAAACTTGGATAATGTAAATGACTCAATCATGGTGATCAGGTAATGTGGAGTTGGTCAAAATAGCTGGTTGTAAAACGCGCAACAATATACATGAGTACGCCTTTCTATTAAACCGCTAACTTAATGCTTTCCTGTCTGTATAGGAAAGTAACGTATCCATCCCCGAAACGGATGGAAAGTCTGCGGACTTACAACACTAGAAACCGGGTTTCGATACTCGTGGTAGGCAGAGCATAGATAGCCTATTGTGTAGCTTTGTGCTTAACTACAAAGAAACAAACCCTTTTATAAAACACGATCACCCCAAATAGATAGATAGACAATAGTCTCGCATTATCCTACTGCTTGTTATAAAGAAACCTTATTGTGGAACTGTTCTTCTATAGCAAAAATCGCTTACAAACTTAGTAACAAACGAACGGTGCTATCTTTCTCAATTAATTGATCGGTAAATTGTTCGTTATTCGTTGTTACTAGGATTTTAAATTGTCCTCTATTTACTGATTTATTATACGCGCTTAGCGCAAGATTCTTAATGATGGAAACTAACGTTGGTTTCTAATCACACGATTTTGAAGTCACTTATCAGTGGATTCAATATAACTTAAAAAACATTTAGTTCACTAATACTCATATACAACAGTTGAAGTTTTGAATATATATATTCGATCTTCAAATCGGAAAAAGAACATTGTAATCTACGTTTAGGTTAAAAGATACATCTTAACTCCTCTTGTGGATAAGCTCGATGTCACAACTTACGCAGTTAAAATTGCCCTATATATGTTTGTACAAAAACAAATTTATATTTATTAAAATTCCAATTTAGCTTTTAGGTTTCGTCTCCCAATTAAATAGTCATGAATAATATGGTTTATAATAGCTATTAGAAACACATTTGTTTTAACAACAGATTTATATTTTCAAGTTCTTTTAGCAAAGAATTATATATGTTATAATTATTTTTATTAGTATTTTTATCGGTTTCTTCTTAAGAGAAACTAGGATAAATCTATCAAAATCAAAATACAAACCTGTAAGTATTTTTGATGAAATTGTTTACATTCAGATTTACCATTTTAATTATGAATGAAGATGTGTGTACATTCATATTTACAATTTTTTATTATGAATTAAGATCTGTTTACATTCAGATTTACAATTTTATTATGAATTAAGATGTGTTTACATTCAGATTCACTATTTTTATTATGAAGTAAGGTGTGTTTACATTCAGATTTACCATTTTAATTATGAATGAAGATCTGTTTACATTCAGATTTACCATTCTTATTGTGAATGAAGATGTGTTCATATTCAAATTTACCATTTTCATTATGAATGAAGATGCCAAAAATAGAACCTGATGATGTTGTTGATGTTCAACTATGAACCTAACATTAGTAAGATAATTCATGCAAAAATATTATCCACATGTTCAGCACATTTCAAAATAATGAAAGTATCATTAACATACCTTATGTATCATATCGGCTTAAGCAAAGAAGTCTTCTGTTTCCATGTACCATTGTAAGCCAGTAAGCAAAGAAAGAACTAATTTTAATCCTATAGCTACACCATCTACTTGATCATACAAATTACTACCGAATTTGATACGGAATCCGTTTGTGGAAAAGTTCACGAGCTTCTGAAACACATACTTATGACATATCATCTCCTTCTGATGTAGAAACTCTGTGAATAAACTTTTAGTTTCATCCAACGGACTGTAAGCATAGAAAGATTCTATCAAAAGTAGCAAAGTAGACTTTATTATCTAAATTGATATCTTGAATTTCTTGAGAAAAAACAAAACTATCTGTGATTATATAATTGCTATTACTTGATAGTTCCAAAAACGTATATAAAAGGTCAACAAGTTCATGACTTTATATAGTAATAATGGAACAATCTGTCTAACCAGACAACCAACCTTATGAACCTTATAGCAACTCCATACATAATACCGAAATAAGAAACTAGTGACATTCATCTTTAGTGGATACACTCTCTTTTTTTTTATTTTATTAAAGTACCTTTATAATTTACCTACTCTGGTTATACTTGGATCTGCGTTCAATTTTAGAAATTTAGTTTCGTTATTTAGAACTTCTCTAACTCTATAAGCATAGTCAGTTTTACTGAAAATGGCTATACTAGTTCCTTGGTTTGACTTTACTATCACTATATTTTCATTTTTGCTTACATTATCATGGCTTAAGATCCATTTTTACTTATAATTACAGGCTTACTTCAAGCTTTAGAATTATAATTATTAAACGATGTTAAAGTAATGCCGCTTCAGTTCTTATTGTGTGGAAAGGTTCTTTGTTACATGCTCAACATTTAGTTGATAAACCTCAAATTTGTATTTATTTTAGAATATAAATGTCTTTTGAAAAATATTGTTTATTTCTTTCAGCGAAAACTTACACAATAGGCTGCCTGGAATGAGCCACCGAATAGCCTATTGGTTAAAACGCATATATATATATATTTGTCAAAATGTATATCGACTTAGTTAAAACAGGCAAAAATATGCTTGCGTCTTCGACATATAAAGACTGGTGAAGATGTTGGTTTATAATAGATTTTATATTTTGATACATAATTCTCATTATAAGAAGACAGGTCCAAAATGACGTATTCTTAAGATATCTAAGTAAACATATTTTCAAAATACTTTGATCACTAACTTAAGAATGTCCTCTGATTTCATAGAATATGTAAAGTTAAACGTTTTTTGAATTTATCAAAAATATTTCTTTACAATAAAATTCCTTCGTATTAATTCTAATAATGTATATCACGAAACCCATTGATATGATAACTTACTCTGTGAGTAATCAAAACGAATGATATATACTTCTGCTACCTAATCTCACTTTATAATGGTCATTGTGTATCTTCTTGTTTCAGTTCTGTCACTAAGAACCATCCAACCATCTTTCTCGTTTCAGTTCTGTCACTAAGAACCATTCAACAACTGTGAAAAGTCATTATTTAATTTCTGTAATGCATATTGGTATATAGACGACATATTAATACTAGACATAAACGACCTTATAACACAATAAGCTGTAAAGCGAAACGTTGAGTGTCTAATTAAATAAAGCCAACATTTTGGTGTTATAAGGTCGTTTATTTCTAGTATTAACTGTGAAAAGGTTTAAGCAATATTAAAGATAATTTTTGTTGTCTTTCAAAATTTGTAGCACGTGCTGGAGGGATTTACATATTTTGATAATAAACTTTGGGAAAAAAAGGAGCTTTACACTCCAGATAATTATAAGATCACTTTTATTTTAACCGACGTTTCGCCTTTGCGGCTTCTTCAGGGCTAGTACATAAAACTGTTTGGTATTAGAATATTCGTTGAATAAGCAGTTTTATAATTTAATGAATATTCTAATACCAAACAGTTTTATGTACTAGCCATGAAGAAGCCGCAAAGGCGAAACGTTGGTTAAAATAAAAGTGATCTTATAATTATGTGGAGTGTAAAACTCCTTTATTATCAAAATACTAAAAAATAGACTAAAACTGAGTACCGAGTGATTAAATTGTATAATTCTGCTTATATTAGATGAGTTTTCTTAGTAGACTAAGTATTTTACAGCTACTATATGCACATACTTTACGGAAGACACAATTAGACAAATACTAAAGCGTTTATTTAAACATTTCCCCCCCCCCCAAAAAAAACTAATAGCAAAATCTCAAGAATAAATTAATGACACATAAGTTTCAAACTCTTAAAATTGTAATATTTCTATCAGTGTATTTTCAGTAAAGAAACTGCTTAAACGTAACAATTCTCTGCTCTTCAGTTAATTTTTCATTTCAAATTTATGTTCTTCATGAAATATTCTATACAACTTACATTGAAGAGTTATATCACCGCTGTCCCTTGTTTGCCATATGAATCAGAATATGGAGACGTATAATACTATTTCCTTCTATTTGTTATATGAATTAAAATAGAGGTATGTATGTATAATTTTTGTCCCTTGTCTATCATATAGATCAAAATATACAGGTAACCAATTTCTTTTCAGGAGCATATTAAAAGTAAAAACAAACAAGATGTTTTAATCAACATGACCGAGGAGGTACATACCTCTATGTTTTGATTTCTACAATAGATAGGGGATAGCGGTCTTATAAGGGGACAGAAGTGGTATACACGTCTATATTTTGATCCATATAACAGATACAAGACAGTGGCGGTATATAATTATATTAACAGTAAAAAACAGTTTTTGGTGGGCACAATGAAAGCTAAACCCTTTATTAGTTGTTCCAGCCGACTAGTTTTTGTAATACAGTTACAATACATCAAGGCTTGTGACTACAGTATTAGCGTAGCCTAGTCACAAGCCCTGAGATATTGTATCTGTGTCACCGAAACTAGTCTTTGTAACAATTAATAAAGAATTTGTCTTTCAATAAACAAAAAGTAGCTTTTGTTTTTTACTCTTATATAGAGTTATATCTGTTATATGAATCAGGATATAAAGATGCATACCACCACTGTCTTCTATGTGTTGTATGAGTCAGAACATAAATAAATATATATACCATCGCTGCCTTCCATCTGTTATATGAATTAGATTGTTCAATACTTGCTCCAACACATCAAATCTGAAACATTTATAGTTCTGAACATACAGGTAAAATATCGACCAAAACGTTAACTGATCTCACAAACTTGATACAAAACTAAATGTGATTGAAAGAATCTTCACATTTTAGTTTTCTCTTTAAAGCATTAACTAATGAATATAATATAGTGTATTACAAAGTGTAGCTTCATTTAGTTACCGGAATCACTATAAAATATTATATTAAATCAATAAGTGATCAGTACTGTTGTAACTGCTGTAGAAGATCATTAGAAATAATTATTATTTAATAATAAATTCGATGAATGAAGAGAAATTTGGCGGATCTTTCTAGCCCCTTCAGGCCTCTAGCTTATGATAAACACCATTCAAAAAATGTTGGGTCGCTGGTTTTGAAAATAATGTGATTGTGTACCGTAAAATTTTACAATTTAATTAAAATACAAATACAAGCTGAATCTACTTTTGAACGCCCTCTTTTTGGCACTTTATGAAAGAACTAGGTTATCTTCAAATACAATCTAGCTTCAGAATACTGAAATGATCAACTATCTTTTATTATTTATGTAATAATGCAATCGTGTATGAATATTTATGAACTTTATTAGTAGGCAATAGCCATGACGTAGTTTTATACCAAGTCAATCGGTTTCTTTATGTAACTCACTTACTGTAATACATTTTGTTCAAGCTAAAAGATTTCCGTCCTACAAAATACTTATCGAGTGTATAAGTCATACATGTTGAATGTACAAGATTTCCGTCCTAGAAAAGACTTATCGAGTGTGTAAATCATACATGTTCAAGATACAAGATTTCCGTCCTACAAAATACCTATCAAATGTGCAAATCATACATGTTCAAATTGCAAGATTTCCGTCCTAGAAAAGACTTATCGAGTGTGTAAATCATACACGTTCAAGCTACAAGATTTCCGTCCTAAAAAATACTTATCCAGTGTGTAAATTATACACGTTCAAGCTACAAGATTTCCGTCCTACAAAATACTTATCCAATGTGTAAATCATACATGTTCAAGTTACAAGATTTCCGTCTTACAAAATACTTAGCCAGTGTGTAAATCATACATGTTCAAATTGCAAGATTTCCATCTTACAAAATACCTATCCAGTGTGTAAATTATATATACGTTCATGCTACAAGATTTCCGTCCTACAAAATACTTATCCAATGTGTAAATCATACATGTTCAAGTTACAAGATTTCAGTCCTACAAAATACTTTGTAGTGTGTAAACCATACATATATTCTAATGGTTTAATTTGATGTTTATGTCATTACTAGATAAATAAATAACCTTTTAAGCTTAGTCTGAACTTACTGACGCCTCACAACGATTTTAACATAGATGCCTTGTATTTGCAGTCCCATAACCTTTAGAAGAAACAAAGAAACCACACCTCACTTCAGCTTTACCCGGTGACAGGATATAGAACACAATTTTTTCCCCCAGCTAGCGTCCGTAGGGGCTTCTTCCTGGTAACGGAACTTTACTTTTGAAAGGCGGGGCGACAGCAAGGAGGAGGAGATTTTTTATTTTATTTGTTGTCATGATTGGATGTTCACGTTAGCCAAGAGGAGGTAGAAGTGAACAACATGTAGATTAAGCGAAAATAGAAATCGTTAATCTTTGGACCTGACTTATTAACGTTAACTGTTGTCATCTCTACAAAGTTCATATCGTTGCACAACTATGCAGACATTTTAACGTTAAAAATTCCGACACATTTTAGGTCAACAAGAAAAACATGTAAAATGTCCAAACGTGTACAGTAACCGTGTAGATCTTTTCCAATATGGAGTGTTATCAAAAATGAAAGAAATATATAGATAAATTACGTCAATCCTTTACATGACTTTGAGCAGTTTTAGAAAAAGTAACCCTAGTGAGTGTTCTTCTGCCTTTTCGAATTTTGTTTTTGCTTTCTTCCTTAACACGCTAATGCGTTGTCTTTTGTCAACTCAGTTTCGAACAATTTCAAGTTTTATATGACACAGTGTCACTTCGCCCCCACCAAAAACTACAAAGTGAGTGATGAACATGCCATAGAAGTTAAAACGATGACTGTTATGGCTATTCTGTTCGCCAAACGCAACTGTATTACGAGGAAAAGTCTTTGCGTGACAGTAAATAAAATTTTTGTTTTTTTGTATATCCTCAATGTGTTACAGAAACTATGAATATTAATACAACTTAAATATATTTACAATTGTTATAAATTAAACAAACATGAATATATATATATATATCATTTACACAACAAAGTTAAGAACAATGTGAAAATGTTTGTATATGCGTAAGTTTATATTTATAATTGACCACTAGCTTAAAAACTATTTTATTGGAGGAAAAGTTAAAAACTCCAGGTACTTTCTTAAAAGCAAGCTGTTTCGTATCTCTTTCTGTGATCACTATTTTGTATACGGTAGTTTTATGCATTTTATTTCCTAAACTAACAGGTAGAGTACGGCACAGTCGGAAGTCCTGAAAAATTATGTTTTTAAAAGCATGTAAAGCAAAAACAGGAAGAAAAATTCGTAAAGCTACATTGGTTAAACCCGAAAAGTGGCAAAATAATGCTTTGCACGGTTAGAGTTTTCAGTTCTTTATTAAAATTTGTAGCATCAAATAATAGCGTGATTCTTTTTTATCTTCTACAGAAAAATATCTTTCCTGAACTCAAATCAAATTGAACATTTATACTAATTCATCACATGTTTAATGTACGTCGAGTTGGGATCACAAGTAAAGACTTTTTTTTTAAGTTTTCCTTCACGTTAAGATAGTGCTTACTTGAAGTCATAAGTTTATGACACTACTGTAAATGTTTTGTTAAACAGGAGTAGTTTGTACGTACAACTAAATGATGTTAATCTTATTTAATTCTACTATTCTTCAAATAACTTTAAACCAAACTAGTGATATATATAGTATAGGATAGATGTGATCGATGAACTCCTAATGGTATTGTATATAAAGTATAGAAGATTTTTGAAGCTCAATCATAGGTTAAAGGAATGTCACAGAAATGTCTAAGTCAATGAATTTTAAAATAACGTTGAAATAAAAACTCTATGTAAGACTTAAAATTATCTATTATAAAGTGTATATTTTGTAAGTTAACTTTATAAGTGTTTTTTTTAAAACAGGCGAAGCCTTTCAGAAATGTTCTCACGAGTAGTTTGAAGTTGTTGTGGTCAAGTGGTGCAATTTTATGACTATGAAGGAGATATTGGATGCCTAGAGTTAAGGAAATGATATTATGTTCTCAGATTTTAAAAGAACGTGAGAACATACACTTTTGTAATTATTTCATAGGTTAAGATCATAATAATGATCCTGATACAAAAAAAAAAAACAGCCCGTAAACAGTATTTACCCATAACGTTTATAAGCTCAGTCTTTGGATGCGGATATTTTTGTACAATTAATATTAACTTCTGATCAGAGCAAGTTATATACCTAGAGCAAAACTAGAAAACGACCTGTCAATCAATATAGCTAATTAAATATACGTTTCTACTTATAATGATTAGAATGCATCGTTTCGTCAGTTGGATATTCTCGCTGTTAACGATATTTTCGGCCGAAACGGTATGGTTATTATGAAATATACACAGAAACACTAATATGATACAACTAGCTCTCGCGTTGAATAAGAGGTTAACAATAATAAAGGGGGGGATTCCAATAATCAATTTTTACGATCTTAGAAATCGTTTTTAAATGCACCGTCTTGTTACATAAGAATGAAATTTTCTAAACTTTTTATTTGACAAGAAGGCATTATAAAGAATACCCTGTAATAAAACCCGCATTGATACGGCGTGTTTATCTTGTTTATTACTAAATTATTTTGTAGCTAAGTCACAAAGCCGATATTTTGAATATTAATTTAATTTTTTCTTTCTTCTATTTTATACTTTGTTTATTATGTAGTGGTTAAGAATGGATTATATAATCATACACTTTTGTCGGTACAAGAAACATTTAGCTATATTGTTCCTGTGCCTTAGATACACTTATAGTGATTAGTACACAAAATACTGTCAATGTAAATCTACTAGCCAATACAACTTGTAATCATAATATGTAGGATTTGGCTGGTTTAACATAAAACAATTTGATTCTCACAATATTCAGTTTCGGTTACTTCATTCAAGTGACAAAAAGAGAGTCATCTAAACAGACAGAGAAAGATCTATTTTTCTTTCGTTATTTGACTGTAAATACACTGGTAGTTACAATTAGACTTTTATGGTTGTTTACCAGATCATAAACTGAAACGTTCATTAGTTACTAGTAGCTGATTCAAGCTAAGTGATCAGACCACGAACTGCTAAAATGATATCAGTATTAGACTGTTGACATTTTCGCGAAACTCCGATGACAAAATCTAGATATTGGGTCATCCTACATAATATACGGATCATATAAATTTTGGGCTTTCATGTAGGGCTTCCTGCGTTGCGATAAAAACATTAACGAATATACTAGGCGAATGTTAAGTCCCGGCATCCGGTACAGTCACCTGGGGAGGTCTTTAAGAAGTAAAAGAAAGTGACAAATTTAGCAGTATATCTTTAAGTATATAACTTGTTTATCTGTACGATTTTCTGTTTATATGTTTGTGATTTTGGAACTAGCAATTCTGTAAATCAGTATTATTATTTACTGTATTTCTGTATACTTATTTGAAAGATAAAAATTATGTACAGCTGATATTATACTTCCTGCCTGACTGTGTGTGGATGGTATTTAATGGGTTAGAAAGGCTGGAAAGTTTAAAATAAGGTTCAGTATTTTACTCAAACATTTTACATGAAGTTCCGTTGCAAGTAGGAGGAAAAGTAAGAAGGTAGTTAGTTCCCTTTATATTTCTATGAACAGGAAACCCATAAAACAGAACATAAATGGACATTTTCTATTATGCTTATTAGCATCCTAAGAAAAATTATATATTATGAACAATAATATGCAGGTTGGACTAAAATAAAACAAGCATTGTTTGCTAGAATTAACATCCACGTCCATAATAACGCTTATTTACAAACTTTGATGCACCACCCCCAAGTGCCACAGTGACAAGGCTTAGAACGCTAAAATCTGAGTTTCGATACCCAATCTGTAGCTTTGTGATTAACAACAAACACATTTTAATTTTCATATTAAGACAGAAGTAAATGTTATCTATTGTTGACCATGGCGCTAACATAATGATTTAAAAGGACCATTACATTTCAGATGTAATAAATATTTATATGATGACTAGCAGGATAATTGACTTTGCACAAACTTGCGAGATTCCAGCAATATAAACTTTCTTTTGTTGTTTTTTTATCAAAAATAAATCTAACGAAGAAAAACAAAACTGAAACCAAACTTCCATTGCATCTTGAGCACTGTTATAAGCAGTGACTAAACAAGGATTGAAATTTATGTTTTTCTACTTATATGGAAATATTAATATTTATATTCTTATCTGTCCTTCCTTCTAAACAATAACGTTTGTGGTGTCCAGAAAACCACAAGCTGTAGAAAGACAATTAGGTTTTCAACCCCATTACTTGGCGTCCATGAAACGTTAACGTTACAGTACAGACTATTTACGGTTGTGAACTATATTGTTAAATAATAAATATTAACAGATAATAAACTCTTTAATATCTACAAGACGACACGTCAGTTGTTTTAGTAAACGTAAAAACACGAAAGAAAAAGAAAATAATCAGTCTGATTTTTTCGTACTGTTATAACATGGTTGAAAGCCGTTAATTTTATCTGACGAGTTAAAACCTTTTTGTTGAAACGACTCTTCAAACCTCTGCGATTTTGTGAGTACTGTAAGTGTTTGAACCGTCGTATGAAAACCTAGATTTATTTTACATAATTGCGAGAAATAAATGAGGACTAATTTTAATTAATTAAATTTTTCCACCGTCATCGTAACCCGAAGGAGTACCTAGAAATAAATGATTTTAGTATATATTCAAATAAAAAAATAATAACTCATTGGATGGGTGAGACTTTTCAAAGCATGATAGCTATGTCCTTTCCGAAAATAATGTTCCGAGTTTAACTACAGGCAAAGTTATGGCTACATCATCAACCATACTTCCTATTCATGTTGTGAATCATGATGTATTTTAAAAGAGATGAATCATTTAAATATCATTACCAGTAACCATGTATCATAAGCTTATACCTTAAACCGTAATAATAGATTATCTCATTTCGGATAACACATACTAAGGCGATGGAACCAGATATGAAAACACCAGCTGACATCGAAATGTATGCCATTGAAAAGAAAGTTTCAAACACTAATTCTTTGTCACTAATAGCTCTTAAGCACTTTTGAACAAATTGGTAACCGGATACAGAAAGGGCTAAAATTAAGTTTTCGATACTGTATTGAAGTGATATAAACACATATATTATCCAACAGAAGTTAGCACAGTAAAACACGAAGGTCTGAAGTGACATTATATCAAACATAAAGCCTACATAGATGGCTATAGCTGTAGTTTCCTTTATCACAAACAACACTTTTATCTATTACACTTCTTTGTTCATTAATTTGATTCAGTGAAGAATTATTAAATCATAAATTGTTTTTCAACTATTTGCTTCTAATGTTTAAAAGGCTTTATTGTATCTATTGGTTATTAATTAGGCCTTTCTTTGACTATATTAAACAACATAAAATTTTGAAATTAAGAACAATGTGATAGCATAACATGAAACAGAATATAAGTATGACATTATAAGATGAGATATGAGAAGATTTTCTACTACGTGAGCTACATCATGCTATTATTTGATATATAAAACGTTTATCACCAAATGTCTCGCTGTACATTATGACCTATATCAAACTCAATCGTGTGTCATTAAATATATCGCGATATATTTTGTTTCGTAATTTAAAATGTTATATTCAGAAGTCTCACTATACATTACAGCTTGTATTGTAATCAAACGTGTATCATGAAATGCATTGCAGTACAATACAGCCTGTATCATAATCAAACGTGTACCATTAAATTTCTTATTGTATATCTTAACCTATATCATCAAATGTACAATACAGCCTGTATCAAGATCAAACGTGTATCATTAAATGTGTTGCTGTACATTACATTTTGTAATGAAATCAAACGTGTATCAAATAATGTGTTGCTTTACATTATGGTCTGTATCACAATCAAAAGTGTATCATTAAATGTCTCGATACAATTATATTCAAACGTGTATCAAGGAATGTATTGCTGTACATTACTGCCTGTATCATTATCAGTATATTACGGTCTGTATCAAAATTAAACGTGTATCATCAAATATTATTTTTCGAAATTTTTTTCTCAAAAATAAAAATTCATGCGACACTGAAAAACGTTCATTTTGATAACACTTTTCCAGAAATAAAATTATATTTCACAAAAAAAGTGAAATTTTTTACTCTTATACATTCCTAAAGAATGAGGCATAATATGTGGATAAAACAGGTATAACACCTTCATTTAAATTCAGATATAACTATAAAAAAAGAAGCATTTGTTATAACGGTCATAAATATTATATATTACATCTAAACCTCGAATTACTTGTAATAAATCTAGTTGATCATTACCGTAATTGGACACCATCATCCGATTAGCTTTAGCATTATATATATTATAATAACTACCTTTACGGTTCGACCAAGAGCACTTCTTATTATTAAGTAAATTAAGCCTATTTAATTAAATAGCATACAAATGTTTGGCTGGTGTCCAGTTCATGCTTTATTAGCTATGTTTAGTTTACCTTGCTGTAACAAAAAAATGCCTTAGCTTTAAAAATGTTAACCCAATTAAAATATTAAGAAATATAACATTCTAAATGTGATAGTTCTGCAACTTTAACGCACACGTGTACAGATCGTGTGTTATAGATTAATTGAAAACAGCGGCTAATGACTGATGCTAATTCCTGATAGAGCACAACAAGTGAAGCTTGTATCACTAACTGAATTTAAAATATTGCACTTTTCTTGCATAACAAGTTTCTAGAACCATTTCGCCACCTCGGGTAATTTGGGCTAACGCTGTGACACTCATGTTTATTTGCTAACCATCCAACCTTATGTTCTTGATACATCACGTAAAACAAAACACGCTATACATTAGTTTTATTTCCCATGAAAATAAACATCAACCAGGCGGTACAGGTTTTATATTCATTATAACCACGCGAAGCCTTACTGAACCATATTCACTCAACATCGTAGTTGTTTCTATTGTAGATGAATGATGAGTAAACCAACGAATCCTTATTCTAAATCAAAGATGAAGCTGAGGGTAAAGAAATATATTAGAAGTTTTTGTTGTTGTTGTTCAACTTATACTTAAATTAATCAAATGAAATGTTATAATTAGGTGTGTTCATTTTATGTTATCTGTACTTAAAAATAAAAGGGTACAAGCAAACTTTGTCGTTTACAATATCTTAAAATAAATAGGATTTCTATATTTATAGTTTTAAAATTGTCTAACTTAGGTTTATTTCACAAAAGCTGGAATTATTAACATTTCTCTTTATAATTTAATAATTTGCGTAATTTTACACTTTTTACACTTCGTCGTTTAATAGTAAGCTTTCCTACGTTTCTAACAAAATTAAACATCAGTGACTTTTTCACTGTAAATATATACGTGTATACCAAAATATCCTTATCATACCTGTATATACGGTCTTGTGCCATTGTATGTGCAGCAGGAGTTGATCCGTATTAATAAAACCACATACACTCGGATTCCACAACTGTTATCCATCCATTTCTTCAATCCAGAATAAACTATATTTTAGACATCTTTCGCAGAGGACGTCGTTTAAAAATGGTACTTTACTTCAGACAGGTTCCTTCGAACTTCAGTGGTTAGTGACCTTAGTGGTATTTTAGGTTATAACTGACGTAAAACAAGAAGAGCCAGTTAGATTATCGTGATACCAATTCTGCTCATCTGAGAGACTGAATTTTGAGGCGCTTATAAGAAGGGCGTCGTGTACAGGCTAACGCCTATTCTGCTTAACCACACTATTTTGTGGTCAGATACGTGGAAATGTGTTTGCATCATGGCGTCAGACAACATAAACCATTACCTTGTCAACAGTTTGTGCAATACAACGATGAAATATGGTAGCTGTACTCTTCCTTCTATACGAAGCCATCTCTGCCAAACACAGTTTGAATATATCTTACGTTTTTAACAAATATAATAACTGAAAGCTGGTGAAAACCATCAACATTTGCCATATAAATTAAATACGAGTAAAACTCTTTTAAACATATAGCTGTACCGATGCTCCTTTCATTTTGAATATTATCAAAGAAAAAGAAAATAATTCTACTATGGATGTCTTTGTCTAGTTTGTTGATGACTAACAAACCTTCATGATTTGGAAAATGTAAAGGAAAACTCAGACATATGTTATATTTATAACAACAGACAAAATGTAAAGGAAAACTCAGACATATGTTATATTTATAAGAACAGCCCAAATGTAAAGGAAAACTCAGACATATGTTTTATTTATAAGAACAGCCAAAATGTAAAGGAAAACTCAGACATATGTTATATTTATAAGAACAGCCAAAATGTAAAGAAAAACTCAGACATATGTTATATTTATAAGAACAGCCAAAATGTAAAGGAAAACTCAGACATATGTTATATTTATAAGAACAGCCAAAATGTAAAGAAAAACTCAGACATATGTTATATTTATAAGAACAGCCAAAATGTAAAGGAAAACTCAGACATATGTTATATGTATAAGAAAAGCCAAATAACTTATTTCACTGATTTTGTTATCTGTATCGGTTTCTTAGCTAAAAACAGCATTCTTCAGCATGGAAGCTACTTCGTTATTCCATAAAATTGCCAGTTCTTCAACTTTACTTCTAAAGTCTGCGTTTATAGGAATACCATGTCATTAGACTATTGTTCACACATGAAAACCTAATCACGAATTAATTCCTTAGAAATTATAAATATTTATACATACACTGGATTCTGGCGCAGCTGTTATATGAAGCATTATATTCTTAGGGCAATTTTCCAACAAAACTCTAGATGACCGTATTAGTTTTTAGTATTTTAAACATTCGCATAAGAAAGCGTGTTTATTTAGTAAAAACACATCACATGTGACTAGTGTATATAGATATATCGCTAAAAGGCATGGAATGATAATTCTCAAGTGAAAAATAAACTATTTTATATAATTTTGTTATGCATGAATGAGCTAATCGTTTGGTTGACTGTCTATGGTAATATGGTACACAGTGATAATTTTCAGGTGATATAACATTTTTTCTTCCGTTGATGACGTCTATTGTAATGTGACACACGAAGATAATTATTGTGTTATATAGTATTTAATTTGTCTTTGTTAAAAGTAGTTCTGCTAATCGTCTTATGCTGACGAAATAGGCTGTAAAGTGACACGAAGTGATTATACTTTGGTGATATAGCATTTATTTTGTTTTGTTAAACATAATTGTACAACAACCAACTACTTCGTTAGGGCTCGTTCTGTAACATTTTAAAAACACTTCCTTTATTTGCATATGAAAAATAAGTTGGGTGTATGATTTTTCAAGTGAACGCTTGAATTCTGTAAATGCAGAGGTGTAGTCATATCATAGTTAGTATGCAAGGTAATGAATAAGAGAAAGATATATGCAACTTTAAAAGGGGCGTGATAATTGGTGCCCTTCTAATCTCACAGGATTTTTTTTATAATGTTTTTCTTTGACTAATTGGACAGAAATATGTTTCAACAAAGTCTGTTAGAAGTGCAATCGGAAGGAAATACATCAACCATTTCGAAGAAACAAACTGGCTGCTGACTGTTGGTAATTGACCAAATGAAAAATCAAGTTAACAGTTTTGTTAAAACCAACAAATGTATACCTTTTAACTGACTTACCAAAACTGTCAGAGGACAGTCAAAACCTAATTATCTCAGATGCAAACAGCAAAACACAGCTTTAATAATTCTATGATTACAAACTGTAGACAACGGACGACTAGAATATAAGTACATTTATTTTATTTGCAAGCTTTCGACCCTCTTACCGGAGCCTTCATTGTTGCCCGGTGAAGACTTCGTTAAGAGAACCGAAAACTCGCAAATGAAAAAAGGTAATTTAACGTAGAGATAAGTTCGTGTACAATTCTACATATTACTTTATCTACGTTATTAGTTATAAAAACAATCAGATTGAATGCTCAAATCATTCTTGTTTAAAATTATATCTGTGAAAAAAAGCCCCCCATTGACTCAGCAGCAATTTTGAATACTTGTAATGA
Organism: Limulus polyphemus; assembly: GCF_000517525.1. Classification (NCBI taxonomy): domain Eukaryota; kingdom Metazoa; phylum Arthropoda; class Merostomata; order Xiphosura; family Limulidae; genus Limulus; species Limulus polyphemus. The sequence continues at coordinate 38,756 of NW_013665619.1, forward strand.
TAAAAACTGGGTTTCGATAACCGTGATGGGTACAGCACAGATAGCCCACTGTGTAGGTTTATGCTTCACAACAAACAAACGGTGGAAAAAAATAATATAAAACAACAATAAATTATTATCTGCCGTTTTACTACAAAAAAATTCTAAACCCGCAGTACTTTATAATAGAATATATTTCAGTTTCAAAACTATAAGACTTATTTGCAAATATATATATATATCTGTTATAAAGCTAAATATTATTTTTTCAATATATCTTAATAGTTATTCTTGCATGTTCAATAAAATACATCTGAAGACAATATCTAAGCAATAAAATGAATTTGAAGGCTATATCTAAGCACTTTTTAATATCTGCCGACTTTTACAAAGGTAGAATAATTCTTTTTTGTATTTCTTGAGTTCGAGATCGAACTGAAAACCTCTCGTGCATGAAGCAAGTGTTCTACCAATTCAGTTAAAGGATTAATGCACAAGTAGTTTCCAGCAAGGCACTTTTTCAATAGCTCCAACTACCACATTCTTCCTCTCTCATAACAAGGCCCGTCCTCGGGTCTTAACCCAGGTTCTTGGTACGACGAATAGTTGGACACCAGTGCTTCTTCTTCTAGATCGAGTTTTAGGGATCTGGAAGGGTAAGTACCAGTGTTGCTGTGGTAATCTCATTTTGGTATTCTTCACGAGTGTGATCGACACCAGGACCTTTGTATGCCAGTCAAATGCTCTGTCAATTGAGCGATGGGGTTAACTCAATACTAACTGTTAGTAAAGTTTAAGAACTCGAACTACCACAAGCATACCTTCTGTATGCCTAAATATGTTAACATTTTATTACATAGTTACATTTTATGATATCACTGCAGAACAAATATTCACAATAATCTTGAAATGTATACTACAAATAATACGGTGGTTCTTTAAGAAACAATCCATAACTTTGGAGGCAAAGTTACAATGTGATGTAACTACTGTTTAAAGTATGATATTAACTTTTCCCGCTTGTAAATGCACATACACACACACAGAGAACAGATATTTGCACATTGAATGTGTTCTATATGTTAATGAAAGTAGTTGAGCAAACTTTGAAATTTCCCCCCACATATCCCTAAAGCGGTATAGCATTCCAAACACAAGACACTAGAAAAACTACAAAAGTGGGAGAGGGAGGAGGTGCTGTCAAACGACATATTGTTAAATTTTCCTGAACAAGTCAGATACGATAACTGTTACTCCAGTAAATATCTGAATTAATTTTCAGATGTCCATCGCATTATCGCATACTGTCTGAGTCTCAAAGAAATGTGCAGCATCATGACATCAACTTGAAAAGTTAAGTGTGATGTATCCACAGAAATTGACTTCAAAATAAAATTATATCTGAAATGTTGATATTTCAAAATTTCTTTTGATATGAGTTGGTTAATACTTGTTTTGGATGAAATAATAAAAACAAATAGAATCTTTAGTCCTAAATCTCAATTTTTGATCTACTATTGAAATTCCCATTCAGATGAGGAAATAAATTTCCCGCCTGCGCAGATGCAACTTATCAGTAGATAGAAATGTTTAGAATTACAACAATTTTCAAGCATACATTGTTAAAAGTTTCGTTAAAAAAATCTATCTCTTACTGTTAAAAGTGGGGGGCAAGGCTCCCTTTTTAAAAAGTGGTTGGGCAACGCCTTATTGCCTTCCCAGTCTCTGGCACCTATGTACAGAATCCCATTTGAACCTCTATACTATTAGCTGTTGATGTCGTTAAATACACAGATAATTTCATATATAAATATCCATTCTTTTGCAAAAAAGTTTGTTTCTTAATACTCTGGACATCTCAAGTGTATTATGGTGAAAGAAGTGAAAATATATATTTTAAACGTTCTCTATTAGAAATGAAATAATCAGATTTTTTTATTTCAATTTCAAATGTTGGTTTTACTGTCTTATAAATTATCTGTGAAACTAGACATGTTCAATGAAAGATCCTTTAAACGTTTACTGCGGACATTTTCTAGAATATGTTATTACAAAAACTTGTAAACAACAAGATCAAACAAAAATGGCACATTTTTTTCCATAAAAAATTCCAAATATATATATTCAACGAAATTATACTTACATTACTATACGGAGTTAATCGAACTTTAGGAAATCGATTTGCATATGCTAATGCAATGGCTTGTTACGGTAGATTAGAGTCATAACGACGTGTTTGAAACATATACATTTTAGTTACAGAACAGATACCTGACCATTTTTTTGTGCAATGACATCACGGGTATATTTATGGATGGAGGAATCTGGGAAAACAACTAACTCAAAAACCACATCACAAGCCAATCTTGGACAAAGCACTTATCCAAAAAGTATGGATTATGGTTACGAAAGAGATTCTTCCAAACAAAAAACACTTTGCCAATGCAGATAATCTTGAACTGTGGGTAGTTAGTTGTTCTAAAAGATACTGAAAGCGTACGAACTACAATAACAAAATATGGCGTAGTTTTCCAAGTTTGCTTGTTTTGAATTTCGCGCAAAGCTACACGAGGGCTAGTTCCACTAGCTGTCACTAATTTAGTAGTGATAGACTGGCGGGAAGGCAGCTAGTCAACACCACCCACCACCAACTCTTGGGCTTCTCTTTTACAACAAATAGTGGGATTTATCGTTACATTATAACACCCCCAAGACCCTCGAGCGCCTTAACCACCAGGCCACGTAATTTTTCAATGCACTGTCGTTTAGCCAACAGTTGAAAAAAGAGGCAAGTCCATTTAACTATATTTTCTTGGTTTGCATCAATAGTGCCTATCTATTTTCTTAAGATAATCCATCTTTATTTTGAAGCAAAATTTATTTTCCAGTAAGTGCATAGTTCAGTTTATACAGAGTATGAATGTGTTATATAAAAACGATTTTGGAATTTCACCACATCATTATAATCAGTGTCGTCATATCCGGTCATACTCTATCTGTTCATCATGCTGCTTGACAATAGTTATGTAACGTATATTTTATTGCAGAAGTCTCCGTCTCAAAGTTGTCATGACGAAAGTATACAACTCTACTCTGCATATTTTCTAGAATCCATCTAGTATACGGTTTCCCAGCATCCATTTCAACAATCAGATAACATAGACGATTCAACGGTACGTTCTCGTGTGGAACAGCATGAATACCCGTTTCATTCGCGAACTGTTTGGGGTTAAACAATGGTTGAACGAATATGTCGTGTGAATGTGTTTTTGTTTTGTTTTTATCGCTTTTTAAGACGTAGATCCTTCTTCATTAAACAGTGAAATGTTGCTTGGGACGCATCATTGACAGCTTTTGCTACTGACTTTTACTGTCGCGGATCCTTACCTGATACAAGAAGCTGCACTTTGCATATCACGAATAAGATATGACTCGTTGCAGGTCTCGTTTTGTATGGTCCTCTTTTTCCAAAGAGACCCATATTCTTTTGTTTTACAATATCATTAAGTATACAAGATTTCCCCGTCTTGGAAGTCCTAAATTCTTTATTTAAACACATTTTTATGATCTGAGTGTACGAATATTTTGTTATTACACATTCTTTCCAAAAGTGATGAATTTTTGTTGGCATCACACTACCTACAACACCCTTAACTATATCAAAATGTAGTTCTGATACATTACATCCCACCGCGACTTTATATCTGTGGTAGTTGTCACATGCTCAGCCCTCTGTAGTACACGGAGGTGCATTAAGGAAATGTAAAAATGATATAAATACAGCCAGTGTTTTTTAACTACGTACCTTATTATCTGTTTTTCAAATTTATAATTGTGAGCACTTTTCAAAGGACGTAGCTGAACATATTAATGTTTCTTCAAACAGAAATCCAAGTAAAATGTATATTATAAATGAAAACGTACAAATAAAAATTAATAACAAAACCTCTTAATTTTAATGACAGGTCAAAGGCTTAGCTTTTTCTTTGTGCATTGCAATATAACTAATACTCAACAATCTTCGCGCTCGGGATTCTGTTTTTTACTAATCACTAGTAAGAATCGTTTGAAGCATGTAGTTTAAGTTTAATGCAGTTTGTTGTATATCTTTGTGTGAATGTGACTTGTGGTTACATGACCTCACGTAAAGCAAAGCTGTGCTATGAAATATATAGCGTACACGGACCTCACAGTCATTTCTGTCTAGGAAAATCTCTCTTGCATAATATCAGTAATGATAAGACGCTGTAGTATAATGCATTGCTTCATGTTTACACAATATGTTTTACTTCAAAGTAGGGAAGCGGTTCAGAAAAAAAAAACGTAATCAATTAGTCCCATGTCATGTTTTCCTTTATCTTCAGTCTTGGTAGGATTATGAGAAAAGAAATAATTTGTATATCCACTTCAAATTTCTTATGTTAACAATTATGCTAAAATAAAGGGACTTACCTTGAAAGTAGATCTAAACTTTTTAACACGAGCTTGTTTATATAAAAACTGATTATTAAATGAGTTATCATTGTTCTCTTTATTTTCTATTTTGCAGGACATAAAAAATATTTAAGGTGTTCATTGACATATACCAAATTAAAAGGGTTAAGAATAAACTTGAGTGCAAAAATAAAAGTGATGAAGTCAAGATTTAGTCAATCATTTGAGTAGAGATCAAACACAATCATACATATATTTTATCTACAGTAAAATCTAAAGTAAAAATTTATGTCAATATTCAAAGTATTAAGGATTTAGGTAGAAGGAGAAAATTGCTAAATTATTTAAAAGTATGTATAAGATTTTTAACTTTGTTTTTAATTAAATTTTCTGATACTAACAGAATTACTGTTTCGGACTCATTCAATGTTTTAAGTCTTGAACTACGTAATGAACTAAGAAAGCTTTATTAATGTAATGAAGTGGTTTTGCACCAACTTTAAGCTTAATAAATATCTAGTTTATTTGTTTTTATAATTCATATCTCAAACTACTGAAAAACTCATACAACTACTTACCAGATTGTTGAAGTATAACAGAAAAGAGCGTGTTTAATGTTTGCACAAATCACGAAGTTTTGTTTTTACGAATCGGTTCTGTTGAAGTGAAATACTCAATAAACATTTGCATTTATCAACCAGTGATACTAAATGCTCATTGTAAGTAAGTGAGTGTAGTTAAAGTTCCAATACCCTTCTTGCATTCAGTGTCTCTGTTAGAAGAAACACTAGCATAATACATTATTTTATTTTCAGGATTATTCCTAAACCAAGTGAAAACACATGGAGATGTGTATATTGCATTGAAAGTATTTTCTTCAAAAATGGTAGAGTTATTCTTAAATCGCTGCGTTAAGAGACCTTTATACTATATTATTAGTTTTTCTTGAGAATACATAAAGTTATTACCAATCCAGTAAATACTTATCTTAAGCTACACATTATACTGACGCACGTTTGTTATTACCTTCTTTTGTAAACTTTTACCAGAGTTTTTCTTGAAAACTAAAAAAACAAAACAATAACGTATTGTATTGGTGTCATTGCAAATAAGAATATTTTATAATAATAATATACTGTTTTACAAGAAAGATAGTTTCTGAAATATTAGTTGAAAATGAATTAGCGTACTTCCACTAGCATTATCTATTATAATTCGTTGTTGGCTTAGGTCATCTTTTGTATACTTTCTATGTATAATACAATACCTGAGTTAGAAATGGTAAACGTAAGAGTAGTTTGTTCCTGATCAAAGTCTGAGTGTATTCTGAAATGGAATGTTATGATTCAATATATCGATACTGTTTGTTAAATGAACATTGATTTAGTGCGTGATTTTACTTCTATTCTTAAATGTTCAATCTAAACGATGAGTCAGCACATGAATGGGTCTAAATGATATCTTTAGGTTTTAATTACAGTAAAATATAGAAAACCTTAGCTTTACCTGCTGGAACTGTAACAGATGGATCAGGCTCATCATCATCATCATCCGACTCCTCCACGGCATCAGTTAGAGGGGTGACGGGTTGGTCAGCAGACACACTGGGAGAAGGGGTTGGCAAGGCGGATACCCAAACTGTGCTAAAATCATTCGTGTGTTGAGGAGAAGTTCTGGTGAGTATTTGTGGAATATTTAATTCTTCGTGTTCTCCGGAGCTTGAATATCCTGTATGAAAGTTTAAAAAGTCTGGCGAGAGACACGGGAGTTCATAGTTTGAGAGACAATTCACGTCGATGGCTAACTCTGCTGAGTCTATTTGAGAGTGGATCGCATTGTGCAAGTTGTCGAAGCTCGGTGACGACACGCGCGGCTGGCTGGATGAATCAGACGGGAGAGTCCCGCACTGAAGGCCACCACAAACCGTCTGGTGGGCTGCATCAAACCACGTATACATAGAGTTGATGTTTTCTTGTGGCCAGATACCTCTGTAGGTTGGTTTCCCTGTTTCACAACCCTGATGTGTGGGCGATTGGTTGTTGTTTATTTCGTAATATTCTAGGGAACGTAAAGGTTTGTGGAATGGTTTTTTAACAGAAATTTCGGAGAGTGATGACGCCTCTTGTACGTTTCTAAGAGTGTGAAACATTACAGGAGAAGCTCTGCTTTTGTTGACCGACACAGTTTCGGAAGTCGAACCTCCACTCATGCAAAGAGTATTGGTGAACACGGTGGTGTGTATGTCGTCTACGCACGAGGCAGACAGAAATGATGTCATGTCAAGATCGATGTCTTGAACAGCTATTTCATCTGTGTTAGAGGAGGTACAAAAAGTTTGTCCTGGTGTGGGGCAATCGTACAGAGAGCAACCGTCTCCCCCACAATGACAGTTGGTCATATTGAAATGTTTCACTTCCATGATGCCTGCTCTTTCTGTAACGGATATTCCACTCCGTTTCCCTCTTATCTTCAACACAGCAACTATAGAGAAGAGAATCAAAGAAGGTAAATACTAATAGAAGTTCCTTTGCGCGCGACCAAATAAACCACCTC
>NW_013665619.1:45742-50257 GCF_000517525.1 Limulus polyphemus
TAGAGAAGAGAATCAAGAAGGAATACTAATGAAGTTCCTTTGCGCGCGCCAATAAACCACCTCATCTCTCAGAAGGATGCTAGTTGAGACCCCGTTATCCCGACCCTTCCTCCCTCACTATTGGTTCCTACTTCTACTTTTTTGCCCCGACGGGTAGCGCCCACCGTCCCGGCTGGCTAGCTAGCCGCCTCACATCCGCCCTATGGTGCCGCGAGCCTCAGGCTATTTCTTAGAAAACGGTAGCTTTAACTGCGCTCGCCCAAAGCAGACGTGACTCTTTCTGCCCCCTAATTTACAGTTGACAGTTTTTAAAACTTAGCACACGTTTCCAGTAATCCCACCCGACTGGTTTTAGTGATTAGGTTATAGCAAGTTCAACATCTGTGATAAAGTAATACATCAGTTAACTGTTCTTAATTCGATACTTTTTTGTCTTTAAAGGGTAGTCTAGCCTACTTTCAGTAGAAACTCTGTATCTCCTACAGATGGCGCTCAAAGACAATACCCATAGTTATCTAGTAAGTATATCTATACAACACGTATTTTTATTTCAGTTTAATAAGAAAAACTTTCTCTTACAATTTCTGTACCAGTTCATTATGACATAGAAAACTAAAAGCTCGGATATAAGAATTTTTTTTTTCTATTGGTATTTCTATTTTATTAAATTTATTATGTCTTATAAATTTACGTTATTTATGACAAAACTTTTCAGGTGTCATGTAACAGCTAAAGTTAAGAAATGCTAAACGCCATTGTGTAATAATCGATGTTATGTTTCTATTATTACAGTAAATCCAAACATTGAAATATATGAAATCAGAAGCAGGTTTTTATTTTAAATAATATTGCTGAAAAGAGTAATTCTCATTAACAATACTGCTATCATGTTAATAGTATTTGGGTTGAAAAGCTATTTACATTTATTTATGGTAAGTATTTACAATTGTAAATAGGGAAAAGTTAATGCTGAACAAAACATGTAAGTATTATAAAAAATAATTAGAAACACTCCAAAAAGTTGTATTTTAAAAATTAATCGAGTAGTATATAACTAAAGCTTTGGTTAAAAGGGCAAGTCCATTTTTGTAGGTTTGTTTGTATATTTTAGAGCAAAGCCACGTGGAGCTATCTGCTGTGTCCACCGCGGGGATTCGGACCCCCTAATTGTAGCGTTATAAGTCTGTAAACTTACTGCTGTCCTATCGAGGAGAGGGGGAGACTTTTTGGAATAAAACTGATTAAAACTACAGTAATTCTTAACACTCTAGACTAAGCTATTTGTACAGTAAAGAGTCAGATTAGATGTGCAAAAACAACAAGTTCAAAATTCTAGAAGTGGAAGTATTTATATAAATTAGACTAAATGTTTAGAGTATATTCAGCTGTTTAACTCTTAGAAGCATAAAGGATACAAAACACTTTAGATTAAAATTCAATAGTTACACATTTTTAAATCTAGATCATTCATCGTTTATATCATTGAAAAGCACTTTGAACATAAAATTATCAAGCATCAATACGTTTAATAATAACAAGTGCAGTAGTATAAATTTATTTTTAATAAAACAAGCAAAATGTGGATATTTTGTTCACAGAATGCTGTTCTATTTAAAAGTAATGCCATTAAAACCAGAAAATCCATATTGTAACATTAAGAAGTGATATATATAACTTAATGTACTATATCAAAAAAATCCATCATTATGTTATTCTACATTCCTTGCTCATGCAGTTTAACACAATATATAGTGTATCACGAAAAGCTTTAAAACAGCACACCTTGAGAAGGAAATATTGTTATTCGCCGTCAGGCAAGATTATATTAGAGAGTGGATTCACTACTGGCGTTTATAAAATTATAGATTCATTTATTAACACTTTTCATTAACAGCTGCAAAAATATGTTAGAATCATTCAGTTTTGTTTTTTGTTTTTCACGCGGTGTTTTGAAACATCCCAAATCACTTCATTTGGATTCAAGACCTAGTTTATTCCGGAGTAGTCAAGATAGATATTGGACAATAATTGGTTTGAAACTACTGCTGAATAGCATACTCTGTATCATGGTGCATTAAAATCCTTAAACGGGTATATTTTTTTCTCCATAGATTTTTCATCACTGCTAACAGTATTGCTCTGTTCAAAATATCCCTACGCATAGCTTTTTAAACATTACCAGTTGACCGAGAAGAAGTCTGCTACAGTATCTATAGAAACATACCACTATAATAGCCCTCCCACTCTTCATGGTTGGGCTAACAGAGTTCTATCCAAAATGTTCTTCACGTTCACAACGTTCGTTTACGTGCATTAATTTTCTGTTGTTATGAATGGCTTATGGGCTGCAGCCCACCCACAAAACTTCAGTAGCACAGAACCCCCTATACGTAGTGGCATGCAGTTCTGAAATCTCATTAAACACTTTGATAATAAATTAATACTAGGTATGCGGTTTCATTTCACAGAATATTTCAAAGTTTGCTCAGCTCAAGGAGTTATTAGTTTTGGAACAATATTTCACGACATAACCTGGTCTTCCATTTCTGTGTAGCATTACTCACAGTGGATATTAAGATGAGTATGTGAGTAGAAATGTTTCACACGCTCATAACATTAATAATATGTCCAATAACTAATCTCATAGGATCTGGTTACACCTTCTGCTTGGTACCCTAACTTCACCTGGACGTCTATAGCAGCCGCTGATCTTCATAGACTATGCGCAATAGTGCACCATGAGACTCATTTATAACTTCAATAAAAATTAGCCCAATATATTTGATAATATAATGTATAACTCAATCAGAAAAACGGACGTTCTTCCTTCTTCAGCTACGAATTGCAGAACTGACGGAAATGACATTACATAGACTTATGTTAAAACTAAAAGACGTTATTATTTTTATATGAGTTATCAAAACGATGAAGGAAGCAAATCCTGCATATTTTTTGAACACACATATATATATTCAATATTAAATATTCTTTAACATAAATCAAACGAACGTTCTTCATATTTTCTAAGTTTTAGTTTGTATCTTAAACGTGCTATTAAATTGTAAGCTATATATAACATTTTCACTTGTATTTTTATATTTTACTTTCACTTTGTTACTACTTGCACGTACTTGCCTTATTTGTCCATACCTGAAAAAAATCCACGCAAACTTAAAACGTGCTTCAAAAAATTGACCAAATATATAAGTTAAATAAAAATGTGCTAATACGTTTACGTAATTGTTTGGACACGGGTCCTCAACCAGTGGTACGCAAACATTTGAATAGATCCCTGAGAAAACAGAAATTTGTATACGTAACTTACAAATCTGTATTGTGGAAGCTGCTATCAGATTAGATTGAGGCACGCGATGACTTTGATCATCTCGAAAGAATCTGCACAGAACTCAAAAGTTTGAAAACCACTGTACATCAACATTTAGTTTGGAAAACCAAAAACCGCATGAAAGAGTATAATACAATAAATATGTTAGGTGATAAAATTAAACTACTTACCGCTGTAATAGATGTTCAGTCCACGACAGATCAAGTGATACTACTGTAGTTGATCAATTCTATTTAATATTTAGTAGGAGTGCCCTACGACGTCACAAATATCCTTGTTGCTATGGTTTGTTGTTTGATCTTATGGATCTTGACTTGAGTCATCCGAATGGAGATGGAGCATCAATAACTTGTTGTCCATTGGAAAAACTCTTTCCTTTCTGGTCTCTTGTCCTTATATGGTGATTTGGTCCGATTCAAGGTAAAAAGTACACAACATTGTTTTATTTCTTGGAACCTATGCATATGAAATAGAAAAAGGCGTAGGTGAAGACACACACGTACGTTCAAAGGTCTATTTAATGTCTTATTTTTTGGCGACAGACGTCTAAGCCCCCGTCCCTCGGCGCCTGCCAGTAACGGATGCTGGCGCCGGGAATCCTCTTCACCTCGTGAGTAGAGAAACAGGTAAACTTCGCACTTTGAAGTTATTTTCACTGTTAGTGGTTGGTTTCTTTAGGCGTACATCATATCTCTCTAGGCCTACACATGTCACGATCATTATTTTAAATACTTTTTAAAAACTGGTCATGGTTTCCAATATAAATATCTGAAAGTAGAGAATGTCTGACCAAAGTCTAACATTTACGATGCAGTGTAATTATAACGTGGTAGTCGCGTAAAAAAATGTATTCATTTAATAACATGGTGAAAGCATGTTCTCGTCTACGAACTAATTAAATATGTATAAATGTGAAAAAAAAAACACTTCTTTTGTAGTTTAATAACGAAGTAGAACTATATTAGCAGAAGTAAAATGTATACTTCTGTGAGCTAATGCTTGTGAATGTATAACGATCAATTATTTTAGTAACACGTTAATTAAATTAGCTCATGATAACTAATTAAAGTTTTCTATAATTTTAGGTTTTAATAGGCCCGGCATGGCCAGGTGGATAAGGCGCTCGACTCACAATCTGAGGGTCGCGGGTTCGAATCCGCATCCCACCA
>NW_013665619.1:51230-61524 GCF_000517525.1 Limulus polyphemus
CTGAAATTAAAATATTGTTATAATGTAAAGTACGTTTCTGAAATTAAAATATTGTTATAATGTAAAGTTCGTTTCTGAAATTAAAATATTGTTATAATGTAAAGTTCCTTTCTGAAATAAAAATACTATTATAATGTAAAAAAAAAGAAATGTTTTTGTTTGTTTTACAAAATATAAGAACCCAAAAGAGAAATATTTGTTATATCAAAAAGAAATAAGTTTGTCACTTGATGATGACAAGAAATAAATATAAGTTTGCCTAAGGTTTAAAAAAGAAATAATGATCAAATCAAACAAATGATTGCACAGTGATTTTTATTAGTTATTTTACTGCAATCCTTCAATATCTTCGTTTGTACAGTTTCTCTTGGCGATTTGTGATCCAGTCTTCAAAACATATTCGTACATCACTTTAAGATTATAAATAGGTCTTCCAGTGGCACATCGGTATACCTGCGAACTTACAACAATAGAAACCGGGCTCCGATACCCGTAATGGGCAGAGGACGGATAGCCCATTATGTAGCTTTCTGCCTAACTTCAACTAAAGACTATAAACTGAATACTTAAATATTATATGAGTGCCACAAACCTGTTTTTTGTCTTTTATTTTAAAGAAACTTATTGAGAAAAGTATTTGTATAATATATACCTTGCTCATTCAGTATCTAGAGAATGCAATAAAAATGATGTTCGCATATTAAACGTTATATTAAATATGTCTAAAAATGCATTATCACTCTAATTTATCTTAAGTGATAGCAATAAAACTATATAATATACGAATAAAAGTAATAATAGTAGTAGTATGAATTACTTTTATCAAAACATTAGCAACAATACTGTAAAATGAAGGACGCCATTCAAAACGGTGTGAATGATTAGTCACATATTTAGCAATCTTGTAAATAGAAATACAAGTAAGTACATGACCAGAGACTTATTATAGAATTCGTATTTGAGCAGTAAGACAAGTATCATACTTAAAGACCGGAAATATATATATATATGTTAATATTATGGTATTATTAATATTGTGACTCTAAGTCACTCATCGTAATTCAATCACACGTTATAAAAAAATCGGTAAACTTAAAACGTGTTTCTTTTAAACGCCCCCCCCCCGGGTGGCACAGCGGTATGTCTGCGGGTTTACAACGCTAAAAACCGAGTTTCGATACCCGTGGTGGGCAGATCACAGGTAGCCCATTATGTAGCTTTGTGCTTAATTCAAACCAAACAATAAAGTTTCTTTTAAAGCATATTTGTCAATTTATAATTGCTCATTTTGTGAAATCAACAAAGCGAAATTCCCTTAGATATATACCTTATAACCATACATATTCAGAATGCCTACTTTAGATCAAAGCTGTTCAAAAACAAAAATACAAGGTGGATAAGGCGCTCGACTCACAATCTGAGGGTCGCGGGTTCGAATCCGCATCCCACCAAACATGCTCGCCCTTTCAGCCGTGGGGGCGTTATAATGTGACGGTCAACCCCACTATTCGTTGGTAAAAGAGTAGCCCAAGAGTTGGCGGTGGGTGGTGATGACTAGCTGCCTTCCCTCTAGTCTTACACTGCTAAATTAGGGACGGCTAGCTCGTGTAGCTTTGCGCGAAATTCCAAAAACACACAAAACACACACAGGTTTTTAATAAGACCATCTAACCATAATTAAGGATATTTCCTAAGGATCGATTAAAATCATCACACTCCGCATGATTAAGCTGCTAAAGAAAGTACATAAAGATTGCAAATCTCTTTTTTTCCACAGTGTAAACACTTCGTATATCGTCTATATAAAAGTTCAGATTCATTAGCTATATATTTCAGTTAAGACACGTACTCACTGTCTTCAGGATTTTTAATTCCCCACCCTCAAATTACCGACTTGTTTATGTACCGTTCACTGTCGATTATGTTCATATATTGCACTTTTTTTTAGTAATTCTATGTTTTTTGTCTGTTACAACACTTAGCGTGAAGGAGTCGTCAAAAGTATTGGATGGGAGCACTCATTTTTCTATTTAAAATACTAAGGACGCCCGAGCAGTAATTAGTTGAGACTAGTTGCAACATTGACAGTAGTTTTGTGTGTGTAGTCCATGCGTCATTAGAGACTCTGCAACAAAAACAGTAATCTACCCACAAGCACTTTGGTGAAGAAGTTATTTATAAAGTTGATATTGACCTCATTGGTAATTTTAGGGTTCATCACCAAACACTGGATACGGATTCACGGAATATATTGATTATCTCAGTTTTAGAACGTAGTTGAATTACTCGCATTGTAAAGAGAAGATTTTTGTAGTTTAGAGTAATCTTAATTTTCTCGTGAAACACGTTTATCTTAAATAATAGGTGTAGAAATTACATCATTACGATACTTCATAGTTTCCTTTAAAGCAGCCCCCCCCCCCCAGTGGCACAGCGGTATGTCCGCGGACTTATAACGCTAGGAACCGGGTTTCAATACCCGTGATGGGCAGAGCACAGATAGCCCTTTGTGTAGCTTTGTGCTTAACTACAAACAAACCTTTAAGGCATAACTTATCTTTTCAAATAAATACTGTGAATATACACTGATGTTAAACATCTAGTTGCATGTAAAGTTAGAGTGGAAATTCTGAAAGCTTACATTTTTAGTTTGATGTTTCAAAACGGTCTTCCAACGTTTCACTTAAATCATCTAAGTTTTTCATAATTTTCGTTCCTTTTAGACAATAAGATTCAACTACAATAATTCGTTTAACCGAAACATCCAGAAAAGATGTTACCTTCCCCGAAGTTCACCTATACCCACAGCTTAGCTAAAAGTGACTAGAGGTTTTACTATGTAACAATTAAACATCGCATGTTTTCAGAAAATGAAAACTTTAACGAGTTATTTAATTCATATTTTCCACTACTCTATTTCTTTAGTATTAGTTACCTAATTCAAAAACATAATACGAATATAAATTTATAGATAAAAACTAAAATTCATTAAATAACTTACTTTTGATTGAATCAAACTAACCCTTTGCCGACAACATTACAAATCTTCTGTAAATAAATAAAGTTGATAACATTACAGTTGATGGTCCTATTGATTACGTTTGGACAGTACAAAAATGGTTTCAAAATCTGTATCACCAAGCTCTCTCAAACTGATTTTAATTTCTCTAACAACACAAGGTGTTACAAAAGAAGGTGTTAATGAAATGTTTGCAAACATGTAATCCTCAAGTCTACCTTGAAATTTCTATCAACTACAAATATGATATGACAGGAAGTTTCCTTTGTTCGACACTGATAAGTTTCTTGACCTCATGTTACTCACGCGTTGTAATAAATGACCACGTGTATTATTTAGTTCATGGAAAATCCAACAGGGAGCCTTTAAGAATTTGGCGGTTGTTTGGTTACCGAATGATTCATCTCGCTCAGTCTACATAGCCTGCATACCATAGCTGGCAGTCCTTCGGGCTTGTATTTTGGACTAGGCATGGGAATGTTGGGTGGGTCAGAACGGATCAAATGCAGCAAATTTCTGTGATCCTGACAAAATTTGGCATCTCTTTCTACTGATGATATCAACATCGCTCAATACGTAAGACTGACCACTGAATTTCAAGTATAAATATACAATTTTGCTAAGTGATAAAAAACAACAACATTTATTTAATGAACAGTAACAAAAAGTTTCTGAGGAAAATAACTTCTAATGAGTTAAGTAAGAAATAATGAAAAACGAGAAAAGACATTCGGTTTTAAAAGAAATGGCTTTGGTACAAGAAACTATGTCGTTATTATACGTTTCTACTCTGACGATTATTTGAAACCCCATAAAAGTATACTTCACTAGCTTCAACAGGATTATTTCAGATTACTCTTTCCTGATTGGTTCATTTGTTTATTTGCTTGTTGTTACGCGCCAAGTTGCACAATGGATTATCTATATTGTGCCTACTGCAAGGATCGAACTCGAATTTAGCATTATAAACTCTGAAGTTTACCGCTGAGACACTACGTATAAGAAAAACTTCCATTTTTGAAAACCTAAAACTTCAAATATTTTTAGTTTTTAATGTGAATATTTAATAACTGAATAACGTTCAAGGTTTGTGGTGTCTGGAAAACTGTTTGTTAAGAAATATGAATATATTCTTAAGGAGTATGTAGGGTTGTATTTTATGTTTTGCCAAAAATATAATTTACAAAATCAGGGAATTAATAATATTTGTAGGTGAGAGAAAAGTCTACTATTGTAACTATTTATAGAACAGATATATATTATTTATGTTTTTTTTAAATTTAGCAATCATATGTTACATAATTTATGCAATCGTTTTGCACGTTTCGTTTGTTTCCATGCAAAGGCACACAATGTGCTATTTGCGTTCTGTCCAATGCGGCGCATCGTACCCCGGATTTTAACGCCGTTTGTCCGTAAACTTGCCATTGACACATCGGAGGACTGCACGTTTTAATAGAAAATAGCATCTATTGCCTAAAACATCATATTTTTACTTTTATCAAAATTGAAACCTTATAAATTTTCAAGCAGATTAAACAAAAAAGCTATTTCATATTTTTAAATATGTAAAGTAATCATAGTGTTAATGGTTTTTATAAGTAAATTAAAACTAATAATATCAGATCTGGTGGCAATTATGATTACGCTTGGTTAGCATGAAAATAGTTTTAAAAGCTGTATCTTTAAGCTATCTTAAAACCGATATTCGTTTTGCCATAAAGTATTATAATAATATTAAATTCTCTTCTTTTATTAAGATTCAACCATGTTAACTGTTTGCAGCAATCAAAGAGCTAGCTAATCGCGGAGGTGCGCGAACAGGTTTATCCAGGCGGTTTAAGGAGGCAACTACTAGACTCTAGATGAGTCAAAAAGGTTTATCTGATCAGAAGTAATCTCCAGAGAACGGCTCATTCAGCTTATAAGAATCAAGTTATAATTACAAGAGACACAGATTTTGAAGTTGGAAATAAACTCTATGTTTTAAGTTTTTCAAATAAATCTGGTAATTGACATTGTTTTTGTTTGTTTGTTTTTGAAGTAATTATTACACTCTCTTCACTAAATTTTATCTTCTAATTTGTCGAGGTTGTCTCGGGTTGACACAAAAACAAACCGTTATACTGGGATACAACAACCTTTCTACTACTAATAAACAAAGGCTTCAGACGAGTTTGAATATGCAAATCAGCAAGTCACGTGACAAATACAGTTGCTATAATGTCGTTGTAGAACGGTATATGCCAGAACTACATTTGACATTATTTGATGCTACGTAAGTATTGTGATGCTTTTGGGAATGTTGTGTAACAGTTCTTTCCGATGCAAAATATTCATGCACTCAGATCATAAAGCTGTGTTGAGATCGAGAATTTACAATTTCCAAAACAGTGATATCCTTTGTACTTATTGGCATTGGCCAGCAAAAGAAAGCGCATCAACGTGGAACACTAGAACTATTCAGAAACAGACCTGCAACAAGTCGTACCCCAGCTGTGATAACAAAATGCGTTTCTTGTATGCCGATAATGGCTCAGTGGTTTTCGTGCCGGACTGTAGTTTCTAGATTCCGTGGTTCGTACTCCATTACAGTCAAAGAAATAATCGCGCTCCTCACTTTGAGGCCGTGGGTGCATTATAAGAGTGACGGTCAAATCTCACTATTTCATTAGAACACCTCAAAAATTGGCAGTAGGTGATGTTGACTAGCTGCCTTCCCTCTTGTCTACCATTTCAAAATAAGGGATGGCTAGTGAAGATAGCTCTTGAGTAGCTTTCAATGGAATTCAACAAACAACAAGAGCAATCAGAGAGATTGAATACATTTATAATAGATAACGTCAAATTTTACCTTCGGAAAGTCAGAAAATTCTTCTCAGATCCAGAATGATAAACGACCCGGATCATCTTTTTGTAGTGTGATGAGGAATCTCAACCTTAATGTGTCTATGGAATTTGGTACAAATCCGATTACACGCTACATAGTTGTTAACCCAAACCGCAGAAATGCCCTATCTCCTCATTATAAAAAAATGCTTCAAAGTGATCCGGAAACCGCGTCCGGACCAAATTTGGGGAGGACTGTTCCATACTGACTTCCCATCTTGTGTAAAATTTTCGTGTACATCGGTTAATTAGTTTCGAGATAGGCGTGCAGGAACGCGGACAAACACATACACACACACACACACGAACCTAATTGTAATGCCCTCGCCCCCGCTCCTGAGTGGCGTTTTGTAACAGGTGAGAATCCAGAAACACAAAGTTGAGGGGCAAAAATCGTCCTAATGACTCAAATAACAGTGCGCAACATAATCAAGAAAAATGAAAAATGGTAGGTCGTTTATTATAGATGGATAGTGACTAGTAGGTCTTTTAATATAGATAGATAGTGACTAGTAGGTCTTTATTATAGATGGATAGTGACTGGTAGGTCTTTTATTATAGATGGATAGTGACTGGTAGCTTTTTTTATTATAGATGGATAGTGGCTGGTCAGTCTTTTATTATAGATAGATTGTGGATGGTCAGTCTTTTATTATAGATAGATTGTGGATGGTAGGTATTTTATTACAGATGGATAGTGGCTGGTAGATCTTTTATTATAGTTGCTTCCTCGATGTATTTATTAAGCCGTTAAATGCCTCAAGTATTTGGAGTACGAAACGGGTTGTCTTGCAATTCCATACGAAGACATAATGGTCAAGTTGCCAGATACAGATCTTATGGATTTCTTTGTGACCGGACTGTTTAAACAAGCGCTAAGAAATCATCATCCATATATACTAAATTAATTATGGAAAGCTTGCCGGGAGGAGGTGTTTGCTTTAGAAATGTTAGCCTTACATTGGAGCCTTTTGCAACAAAAACTAGACAGTGATATTTACAAAACACACGGTCGTCAGATAGAGCATAACTGGTCGCGGCAATGTGGACTATAACAACGTGGTGAGACTCCAAACTTGTTTCAATATAACATACTCAACATCTGTATTAAAAGTGTAAAAAAAAACAAATCTAAAACCAAATAACACTGTGTTGTAAAAACATTAGTTATCTATTGTAAGTTGAAGAAGAAGAACTTTTGCTCAAATAAATTTTTCAAATTTATATTTTATTTTGTTATGATCTTATACAATGTCTTTAAATTAATCAATTTATTACCACCCCGCCCATTATCTCGGAGGGAGGGAGGACTTGATGGTAAGCTTAGGAGCTTATAATGTGGTACCATAGTGCATACAAACTATTGTGCAGCTTTGCGCTTAAACAAGTAAACTTGCCTACTAGTGTTCGCATTAACCTGATTTATATTAACATTACAAAACATTTTATACAAAATACAATGTAAGCTATACATGAGTTAATTTATTTTGAATATTTCCCATTTTAATGGAGAAAATATGCATAAAATTGGCCTTTACTTATAATATATGTTTTGAATATTATATATTATTACATTTAATCCATTAATTAAACAGCATAATTTGGCAACTTTACCATAATTGTTTTACTAAAATAATAATTTACAAACATTTCTTCCATTAATTACATTAAGCAAACAATTCGAGATTGTGTACAATCTTTACATAGTTTACTATTGCTTTTCCAAATATCCTTTCCTGACTCGAATAATTTTACGTTATAAATTAAATTCCTGTATTAATTAAAATAGTCCCTAAAGAGTTCAAGCACGTAACTGATTCCTAGTGTTACCAAATGTTTATTCACCACAACTTACATTAATTCTTAGAACTCATGAGTGAAGGCAAAGAAGAATATGTTATAATACGTCAACTACACTACATTTGCCATATCCAAAAACAAAGAGACCTTTAGCCTAATACCAGGGCTTGAATTACACACAAAGGTACGCAATATACATAAAACGAAATTTTTCTTTCTAGAGTAGCCCTCCCCCCAGTGGCACACCGGTATATCTGCGGAGATACATTGCTAGAAACCGGGTTTCGATACCAGTGGTGGGCAGAGCACAGATAGCTCATTTTGTAACTTTGTACTATAGTAGAGGCGACGATTTGAACAGTTAGCTAAATAGTCCATTTGGTCAAGTTGACGGAAAATTGCACTAATGGATTGAAAATTCGTCTCCAAAAAAAGAGATGATGAAATTCATTAAGACATTTAACAAGATTTCAACCCTCCACTTACACTTTCTTTTTAAACAGTATAATATATGACTTGTTTAGAACCATGTCACGTGTAGAAGGATTAATGATCTCCAAAGATCTAAGTAGATATATATAAAAAGTAAGACATGAAGTAAATTATCATGTTAACTACAAAAAAAATATATATCATAGCGTTAAAATTATAAATCGTGTCGGTGCATTAATTTAAAAAGTATATTTCAGATAGCTGTCGTTATTATGTAAATATAGTTAGGAAGTGCAATGGTTGTACACATTCCTTATGAATAATCATAAGAACGCATCATAAAACAAATGGATTAAATTGTTTTGTTTAAAGGCATAAAGTAGGAGATCTTGGCCTTATTTTTCAATCTTGAGCATAATTTTTACTTCAAGTAAATAAGACAAAACGCAGGTATTTGCAAGGGGGATATTGCACAACATAGTAAAATATGATTTAATTAAAGAGATATTTGTGTTTTAAACATGTTGCATAAAAAACGATTCGTGAAAGTAGGGGCGTGTTCATAGAAAACATAAATTTCTTCTCTATATTTCTCTAAAAAGTACTTTAATATTTATGTTGTTATGAGCAGAACAATGTCTGTTCGAAAAATCAACCTACAAGAAAGAAAGTGTCTAAATAAAGAAATACAAGCACGTCCTTCTCAGAGCATAATTGCATGTAAACGAGATGTGGCTTCATTGTTTGTATTTATTCGACCTGAACGTAACTTCAAATATCTAATTGCTTCTAATATAGAAATACGTGTTTTTAGTTACATGATGCACAGGAAAGATTTTGGTTTTCAAGGCGGAATTTTATTGATGAACCAAAGTTAACAGACTGGAAAATCAATGAGAAGTAGCCGCTTGGGCATACTTTAAGTATTTTGACCTAGCAATATATATATATTTTTTATCAATCTATGCTTCATGGTTGTTTAAGCTTAAATACTTCGTACAGTCGCGTAGAAAAGAAAAAAATGCTATTTGAACTCTTTTTCTTTTTCTGTCTATGTGGAGAACAAATCAAACAAACTGAAACTGCTTTAAATTTATAATTGCAGTTAATAATCAAAGAGGCCAAGATTCGCGGTCGAATACCTTCTTCATGCAATCTCAAAATGGCCAATTTTGACACCAGAAAAGTCGTGAAAAACACATAAAAATCGAAGATTGTCTGTATTACTACATGGGACCTGCAAAAAGGTCTCTTATTACGAAATCCCATGTAAGTTGGTTGACATACTCATGAACAGTTCAGAAAAATCCCAAATTGTGCTTTTCTCGCTGAAAAATTGAGTGAAAAATAAAAATTACAAAATTTTCTATATCTCTGTTTGGGACCTGTCAAAACGCATCTATGTACCAAATCCCATGTAAATGGGCCAAAAACGCTGGAGTAATAGTCAAAAATCCAAAATTATTCTTTTTGCGTCATCTTTATCCCCCTATAATTATTAAAAATGGGCAAGTACAACGTTATTTGTTATTCAATGTGTGCTGCGGGTAGAAAAGTATCTTTGTACCAAATTCTATGTAATTGGTGGAAACAAGGCTAAGTACTTGATCCAAACCCCTACAATTATGTGTTTATTTAACCTTTTGACTCCCTAAAATGGCCAAAAATAGGCAAATCCCACATTTATATGTATATATATATATATATATATCTACATGGGACCTGTAAAAAAGTATCTTTGGGCCAATTCCCGTGTAAATTGGTCAAAATATAACAGAGTAATTGTCATAAAGCCTAAAATTTTGCTTTTTGTGGCATCTTGACTCCCATATAATTACTAAAAAATTTGCAAGTTCACAATTTTTGTTTGTCAATGTGAGGAACTTGTAGAAAATTGTCTTTGTACCAAATCCTATGTAAATTGGTCATAATACAGCTCAGTAATTGACCAGACACCACAAAATATGCTTTTCTGGGAGCTCTTACCACCCTAAAAAACTCAAAATGGACAAATTCCACCTTTTGATATGTAAATATGTAGTATGTATGAAAATTTATATTTGTTCCAATTTCATTTTGATTGCTGTAAATATGACCTCACAGGAGCCCAAAGTATATATTTTGGAATTGTTTACTTTTGACCCCATAAAACCC
>NW_013665619.1:62524-84472 GCF_000517525.1 Limulus polyphemus
TTTGTTCCAATTTTCATTTTGATTGCTGTAAATATGACCTCACAGGTAGCCCAAAGTATATATTTTGGAATTGTTTACTTTTGACCCCATAAACCCTTTAAAAATCGGAAATAAAAGAAAATTATATATGTAATTTATATTATTTATAATATAATTTATATTATATTTATATTGGGTATATTGAAAGGTATAACCCTTCTAAGTTTCAAGTCAGTCCGCCGAGAAATGAAGGAACGGCGGTCAATTGAAAAGTGTTTGGAAGAAGAAGAAAGAAGAAGAAACAATATAAAACAGCATGTCTCTCCACGGACACATAATAAATATTTCTTTTCCCAAATTTTTCGAAGTTAGGCAGGTCGTCGAAAACTACATGTTGTCAGAAAGTAAAGGTGTGGAGTTACGAAATAAATATTTGTACACCAGTTTGACTAGCTCACATATAAAGCATATTAAATTAAATTAAATTGAGATAACATTATTTGATGTGAATTAAAAGGCATTATGGTGAATAATTATTAAAATGAATTTAAAAAATCGAAAAGAACACAGACAATATTATAACGTATTCCACTACTGTCTGAATTTGGTACATTTAATGCATGAAATTGAATATTATTCTTGAATTCTGCTTCTGGGGAGAAGTATATTCTATATCAAGAAGTGAAAAATATCCTAAAGATATATTTTAATTATGAAATACTTCTTTAACTCAGGCGTAAGCGTTTACTTTAACCCTAGTATAAATCGAAAGTTAAATGGTATGAATCAAGAAAGGGCCCGGCATGGCCGGGTGGTTAGGGCGCTCGACTCGCAATCTGAGGGTCGCGGGTTCGAATCTCCGTCACACCAAACATGCTCGCCCTTTCAGCCGTGGGGGCGTTATAATGTGACGGTCAATCCCACTATTCGTTGGTAAAAGAGTAGCTCAAGAGTTGGCGGTGGGTGGTGATGACTAGCTGCCCTCACTCTGGTCTTACACTGCTAAATTAGGGACGGCTAGCGCAGATAGCCCTCGTGTAGCTTTAAAATTAAAACAAAAAAAAAGAATCAAGAAAGAGCCGGAAACTTAAACAGCAGCAATATCTTTATTCTCCGCATTGTAGCTGGATATTTTATTACTGTATATTTTGCTTATTATGGTAACAAACCAAAATGCTGAAAATTTTATTTACAATTTTTGACTTGTAAGATTTTGTTGTGGTGTGAGTTTTGTTCAACTATTTACAATAGCTACTGCAGTAACAATAAACGGGTTATTCTATGAAATATTTTCATTTTTCAAAATATGGGAAAGTTTAACATGAATTTGTTTCGATTTTGGGCTACTAAGTTAGCATTCCATGCTTGGTCTGTATTGACCAACGCTCTTTGGGGGAGATTCGTCCACAGACAAAAAGTTTTCCTTGATATTGGATAGTTATCACCCCGCTATGGATTAATATGTATAGTGCATATGTGAAGAATGTGTGTACCTCAATATTTATACGAACGAAGTGAGGTAGAGCTGGATTATCTAAAAATATTAATATGAGATTTCAATAAAGTGTCTGTCATCAATAAGAAACCAATCAATATAAGAGTGCAAACTGAATATAATGAGATCATTAACATTAAACAAAACAATGTTTAATTAAATTCATTTTTATCAAATGCAAATCCCTTAAAATATATGAGATTATTACGAGATGAAAATCCCAAATATTTTGCTTACGCATATTAAGAATTAGAATATTTTAAAGAAATCGCTGAAAGGGAATAGTCTTTTTTTGTATCTAAAAATATCCCTTATTGCTGTGGTTATTTTAAGGATTTATTTTCCCAAGTTCGTTTGATCAGAGTTCCACTTTTGAGCGATAGCCAAGTAGTTTTTTGAAATACGTGTTTCTTTGTTTGGAATTAAGCACAAAACTACACAATAGGCTATATTGTGCTCTGGCCACCACAGGTATCGAAACTCGGTTTTTAGCGTTATAAGTCCTCAGACATGCCACTAGGGGGCTTTTGCAGTATTATCCTTCATACCTTTTATTTACTTTCTTAACATATGTGTCCTTTATGTGCACACTAGTAAATCTAAAACATTAACCGCTAATGAATGTATTATAACCTATTTCGTTTAAACATCTTGCTTGGAAAAGCGACGCGTACTTCAGTCTTACTCAATATGTCTCCCGTTCTAAAAATTAATATTTTTATAAAGACATTACACATGTTGCACAAAAACAGTCTTATATACTAATTAAACTGTTTCGTCGAGGTGCAGAATTCAAACCTTAAGTGTTAAAATACACACCAACCTTCCTTTTTTCTTTTTTTTTTTGCCAGGAAGATATCAATTTACAAGGCAGAACCACAGAATTGGAAATAAACAATTTAAGGAGAAAACGCTATCATAACAATAGGTTAATTTTTTTTACTCCAGGAGAGCCATTCGAAATAATTTAAAGTTAAATCTATGTTATTAATTTGTTCAATCTTGATTGACCTGACATAAGTCTCACATTAACAAGAAAAAGGGAAGATTTAGTGATACAATCTTTTTTCAGACATAGTGAGCATGATATTCCGAAACCATGTTCAGAGTTATCTTCGTCAGATAAAGCACTGCATTGTCTCTAACAGTCATTCTTATACCACACTCACAGCCCCAAAGTGCGGAGATCGTTTTTGCGGCAAAGAGACGTTAATTGTGAACTCTCCCATCCACAGTCCAAGATGGTTAAACTACTAGAGTACACCCGACCTAACACTGATAGTAACATGAAACATTTTGAATAACATCACCTGGAAAAGTTTTTATACACACACATGTTTTAATGACTTCAGAAACTAAGAGTGAACCACATGTTTTAATGACTTTAGAAACTAAGAGTGAACCACATGTTTTAATGACTTTAGAAACTAAGAGTGGCAAAGTCTAAAAACACAGAAGAATTTTCAAGTTATGTAGAAATCCTGAAATGTTGACGAACAATTAACATTTAGGTTTAGACCTGGTAAAAAAGCAATAATATTGCATTACAATTCATGAGTAATTCGGAAGTATTAATTAGGTTTAAAAGCTGGCAATGTAAAATCAACTTTTAAAATGCTTATATTCTGTATCTTTACAATGTGATCAATGATTAAAGTGGTTTGTGTATCGGACTAAGTACTAACTCAAAAAACTAAAATATATATATATATATGTAAAAGATTCACTCACCGACGGCTTCAGAAAAAAACATCATATATTTTCTCTAAGTGGAAAAGTTTCAAAGTGGCGCCCACTTCGTGTCGCAAAGGCTATAATATTTTATATATGCAACGAATAAACACCACCTTGCGGTTAGACGAACAGTTATAACATAAAGTTTATCATCGTCTCACTGTTGACAAGTCGCGCCAGTGGCGATTCTTATTTGACTAATGAATATCTCGTATCTTTTTTTTGTCGACTTAAATAGCACTGGTTGCACTTTATTAGCCAATAGTTGACAAAGAAAAAAAAAAAAGAAAAACAGTGTTATCAATTTAGTTAAGAGATTTCTGTGTATGCTTTAAGAGGTATTGGAGATATGCTGCAATGAATGAAAACGATAATTATAACTTCTATTTATATTTTCTATAAAAAGTAGCCAAAATAAATGACGCATAATTGTTTAAAATGTGTATTTTAAAGAAGAAGCCAAACGTTTACTTAACATCGTCATGAATACAGTTTCTCGTTATAAATATTTTGGAATAGTTTCCCTGTTATAAGCAAACGCAAATTTTGCTTCTGAAACACGTTGAATTGTTTTCTCGACACGTGAGCTAGTTTGTTTGTAGTTAAGTTCGGAGCTGCATAATGGTATATCAGTGCAGTGCCCACAGTGGGGATCGAATCCTGAATGTTCGCGTTTTAAGCCCTTAAGCTTACTGCTAAGCCACAAAAAGTAACAGCCGAACTTGTCATTTAGGCATGGACACGTTCGTTTACATGTTGTATACCCAAAATAAATCTTCCCAAATTAATACACAAAATGTGTGTTTCTGAGACAACAAATCTCAGCTCAAAAGACAATACAAGATTATAACTATAAAAATGTTAATCTAGTCCAGAATGTGGTGTGAAATGAAAAGCAAAAAATGAATCTAAAACACAGTTTGTGTTGTTAAAATATGTCGACTCGAAACGCACTATGTGTTACAAAATGGTCAGATTAAAACGCAATACATGTTTTATCCGTGAACATAATCTGGTTTTATGATTTTGTTGCAAATTAAAATGCAATGGCCATCTTAATATGTTATAAGTAAACGCCATTTTGCATCTCTTTGCTATTTCGATATACGAATACCCTTCTTTGGGATATATTTCTATAGTCATAAATGTCCTCTTGGCAACATTGCACTGTCGAATAATCGGGAATTCACCGTGAACCAAACACATATTTGTTAAACATGTAATCCGTGGCAGCATGGCTCGCATGTGTGTAAGAAAGTCATTGTATTAGCATATGCAAATCTTTCTTTAAAAATGCAATTCATCTTCTGCACAAAACTCTCGCCTGACATAACCACTTTATAAGTTTAAACATTTATTTTTGCGTTGATTTCCGGACACATCAATTTCAAAAGTTGAACTGAGGGTAGCTTATGTTTGTTTGTTTGTTTTGAATTTCGCGCAAAGCTACACGAGGGTCATTTGCGCTAGCCGTCCCTAATTTAGCAGTGTAAGACTAGAGGGAAGGCAGCTAGTCATCACCACCCACCACCAACTCTTGGGCTACTCTTTTACCCACGAATAGTGGGATTGACCGTCACATTATAACGCCCCCACGGCTGAAAGGGCGAGCATGTTTGGTGTGACGGAGATTCGAACCCGTGACCCTCAGATAGCGAGTCGAGCGCCTTAACCACCTGGCCATGCCGGGCCCTGAGGGTAGCACCCTGCCACATGCAAGACCGCTGTTACCAGTGTGAGTTTCTCGTAGAATATATATATATATATATATATACAAAGCAACAGTAGCACAGCGGTATGTCTGCGGACTACAACGCTAGAAACCGGGTTTCGTTACCCGTGGTGGGCAGAGTAACCAACCCATTGTGTCAATTATAAATAAACAAACAAGTATGAAGCAAATACAGTATTTTCATTATTCGAATAATCACGTACTTACGATCATAATATAGTTATGACGAATACAAGAAATACCATACTACAATAAAAGATAGTTATAAAGTAAATTGAGTTACATATAGGGCCATAGTGATAAATCATGCAATATAGATTATAAGTAGACTGTTGGATATACAAGACGGTTTAATGTAAGTGTTATTATTTAGTTTATTTTGGGACTTAATATTTAATGATTGTTTAGTTTTAAAGACAGGAGTGTTGAAGATGGATTATTTTAAAAGAGTTAGTTGTGACAAAATTTCGTTACGTAACTCTGTACGAGTCGTACGTTGTGTTTGCAATTACATTGTTCTCTATGCTTTACTAATACTGTTGACGTCACGTTACTCGAATCTTCACTATTTTTCTCTTTACCTTAAGAGAGTATTATTACCTTACAGCACCGCTCGCGTAGTTTTGAGATAGTTCGAGGCCTCAAGTGGGCAATGTATAAATATAGGCGACCAAGCGAGGGCAAGTCAAGTGAAGGAAAGTCAAGTCAATTCAAGTGCAGTTCAGTCAGAAAATTAGTCAGTGAAAGAAAATGTGAAGTTAGCCGGCGTATGAGTGATTAGACGTAATGGGCGAAATCTTAAAGTAAGTTTCACAATTTAATAGAGATAAGGAGAATAATTTGTCTTGTCAAAGGGTGTTCTAAAGTAATCGAACCCGTCTGTGTGGACTTTGACGAAAAGGAGACAATTATTTAAAGTTCAGGATAGGACTGTGATAATCCACGGAGTAACCTAAGTGAATTATTCACTGATTTGTATTGTGAGAAAAGAAGACAAAGAAAAATAATTCATATTGTCAATTGAATCAACCTGAGTGGACTTTTGACAAGAAAAGGAAATTATTTAGAGTTTTAGATAAAACTGTGATTTCCTTTGGTGTAAAGAATTTTTTTACATACGTTTGACTTGTTTTGAATATATTATTTTAAGGCAAGTGGATTGTGTACTGTCCGTTTATTATTCGAATTTATCACCAACAAGTCACAGACACCTACTCTAGAAGAATCCCAGCCCACACTCATATTCAAAACCCTGACATATATATAATGGTCTGAAAACAATACTTTTAGAAGCAGTGCCTCTTTTAGTTTGGTGTTAACATCAACGTCAGGTTCTTAATCTGTGCTTCATCTATCTGAATTTACTCTCAGTAAGATCAAGTTTCTTTTAATAAAGTTGAGTTGGAACAACTCGAAAAACACCCTGTCTTATAGAGTTGTTTTAATCGTCTCAGTTACAGTCGCGTTTCTTGGCCCACTGCGTATTCCAGTACCATAATTGTTTGCTTTTCAAGAAGCAAAAGCACCATCCCTATTCCTATGATAAGCTTTTCCAGGAATGTTTATTAATCGTGCACGAAAGAAATGAAATTTTGATATAGGCTCTCTGTGTGTGCTCTCTACATGTTTTCAGTGGAATCTTGCAACTTATTTCAAACACCAAAGTTATATTCTTTTACATCGGTTCGATAGTCCTCTGTAGCCTCCATTTATACCTCAAGCTACTATATAATCATACTTTATGGTCGTTATGACCTAGCTTTTAGGGCTAAACATTTAAAATCACCTTGATACCCTTGGCCTAACATGAGATATTTATCAACTTTTCCAAACGATAACTCTACAATTCTCAAGAAATATGTTGTCTTAGTATTATTATCTATTTGGGCTTTTATTTCGATTTTGATTAAGAATAAGCTTCAGAAAACTGTTAAAACGTTATATTCGCAAGTTGAGATGTTTATTTAAAAATGAGGTTAGGTTAATTTCAATTTTAAGAACAGACTGAATGAAACAGCTCTCTCTGTAGTGTATGGTTTCAAGTGTAAAGGGTATACTGATTCTACCGCTAGAAACCTCACTATTCGTTTCAGTCAATTCCAATACAAAGTGTATCGTTACCCATTGTCTGACTGAAAGTAATGTGGTTCCAACAATTCAGTCTACGTGCTTTTATCGATTAAATATATTTTGCACAATTTGTCACTTGTTATTGATCATTCAATATACGTTACACTCTGTCTATTAATAGTAATAGATAACTGATCCTAATAAAACGCTTCTGGAATACAGTAATGAGACTAACACCTGTTAGGCTTAAAGATGGTTTGTACTATGTTTACTAGAGATAACTAGTTTTTATTATTATACATTCATATTCAACGGTTATTTGCAGATTTAATTGAAGGTTTTACCAGTATATTAACCACATATTGATTTGTATGCTCACCTCATGTACATAATGGGTTAAAAGCAGGATGTGAAATCTCTAAGTTTCAGAAATAGCTGTCCATCATCTTTATCTACAGATTAGAGGGATAGCAAAAAGTTAGAAGCACGCTCCGCACTCTCAGTATATGTACTGTAAATCGAATCAGCCAAAGCTCTTCTGTTATCTAAATCATACCGCTTGTATAATGTGGATCATATTCAACTATTCAACGTTGCGGTGTAATTTTCTGCCGGATTTGAAAGTTACCATAAACAAAAAAGTAACATCTGGTTTAGGTGATCTGCCTCCGTCTAAATTTTAGGAAAAATTATGCGAAACCAATCAACATGAATTCAAACTCAAAAAGTTCTTTGCTAACGCCATTGGAAAGATATTGTAAAATGAATATCACCTTCACAGTACTTTCACGAAAGCCATGATAAAACAATTACAAAAAAAGTATTTGATGAATATTATTGAAAGAATTTTTTAGGATTAAAAATATCAGTATATTTAACGAACTAACAAAATGGATCATGTCAAAGTAATTAATTTATATACAAAAAAAAAGACGATTCTGCACATTATGTGAAAGCTGCAAAATTGTGTTTCGTGGCTTAAAACCTTGTGATGGGGTATTTTTTTTTTTTGCAAGAATATCATTGTAGACAAACTCGTAGAGAATTTGTAGTCTTTTCAGTATTTTAGGCATCAGAAACATTGCGATTCTTACAGAAGCTGTGTCAGTGGCAATGACATTTGAGGTGATAACTACAGGTAAAACGCCAGAGCGAAAAAAAAAACAAGAACCATCTGCTACTGTGACTCAAACAACTGCAACATAGCCTTCAAGACAGACACACCTTAGAAACATCAAAAGAAAAATATTCGATACAGATAAACCCAATAACGGTATTCTGACCAATTAGTATTTTGCCTTAGCTATGGTCTTCCAGAACATTTAAGACAAAGTTGTCTGCTTCTATATAAAATTCACTTCGTTATGTGACATATTGAGCATATATCAAGTATTGAGCAAAATCAATAGGACCAATAATGAACTGTGATAACTGCAAGGTCAACTACTTCTAACTGGGCCTGCATATTATTGGACAGATAGCCTATGAAAACAAGTGAAATATGTATTTCAGAACGTGCAGTGGTTTTCTCAGCTTATACTGCCTTGAGCACAGTCTGATATGTGACTATAGATGGATATGAGATCAAGATTGTATTAATACTTGAGCAACCAGAATTTTACTCAATCTAGAATATTCCAAGGCAATTCCAGCAAAGCCACTAATGGAGATGAGCTAGGGTGAGAAGAGGAGTTCAACTCTAATTTGCAGCAATATTGCCTCTTACAGAATGAAAACGGCAGTAGCTTATCTTGATTCAGACAAAGATATTTTAGGAATATACCTATTATATGTATTTATCTGCTAGCATGCCTAAGAAATAGTAGTAAAGTTATCAAATGCTAGCCAAGTGAATACCAGAAATAGAGAATCACAAAAGTGTATTTAGGAAATGATATAACTAAAGATTGAATGTGCAATTAATGTTTTATAGTAAACTAAAAATGCTGTTACGTATATTTCTATCTGTGATTGCAATTATGCAACGTTATACAGAAAATTATAATTCCTTTCCAAACATACAGTTGCAATTACTGAAAATGTAATATCTCTGAGATAAGGACTTGGGGTTCGTGGGTCTTTAGCATTGTGTAAAGTCTGTTCTGAGGTATTTGCAAATTGTGTGCTAGCCATTGACGCAGCTTAGGTACTTGAGAGTAGTTAGTAGTTTGCTGGCTATTGTTACAGATGAGGTTTAAATCAATTATTCCATGTATAAAACCCTGAAATAATGCTTTTAGCTACAGCTAATGACAAGTTTTAGTGGATTATTGCAGAGATGTGGCATATTTTCACAGTTTCACCTGGGTTGCTCATTGTCCACGAGTCACAAGTAGTGTTCTAACTTTCTTAAATGGAGCAAATACCCTCATATCTAAAGATTGTGATGTATATTATGTGTGAGGGGAATGAGAAGGAGAACAATGCCTTTTTCTCTGCAAAAATCAGTCATCTCTAAATACAGACGTGACTCATGATTATCTAACACTAAGAGGATTTGGTGTACTTGGCTTGGTTTAACATGCTTTGCAAAATGCTTAACGAAAAAACCTTCTTGTTTTCATTTAGATCTGCATTAGTTGATATTCATGAATATGCATTATAGAATTTATGAAAACCATCATTTAGCAGAAGAGCATGGAAGATTGAATATGGCTTTCATGCATGCCTACTTCATGAAAGCATCTCAAAGATTCTTATCTCATTATCACAACTCAATCGGTCAGTATATGAGCCACAGAAGCCACATGACACACATAAGTGTATTGAGCACATTTACAAGCTAAATTTGCACATCACTGATAGACTTCTTATGCACTGGTTACATCAAGAATTGTACTTTGAGATATTGATAGAACCAAAGGAAAGTAAGATAATCCTCTCATACAGTCAGATAAGTGCTGCTAGCATCTTTCTTCTTCTCATCCCGGTCAAGGTCATACAGCAGGTGAGGAAGCACCAGCGAAGGGTTGACATGAATCACGTGACAACTCCATTGGTTGAACAAAGCGCTAACATCAACCTCCTGATCATTTCGTGTGGGATTAGTTTCCTGACAAGCAGATACTTTTATGCTTATTGCTTACACATTTCTGGCATTTACGTATTAATGACAGAAAAAGTGGTGTCTACATTCCTTAAACCACGGTGTTTCATGAACACAGAAAAAAAATAGATTGGCCAAGGAAGAAATCAATCCTTAACTCATAACCATACTATCAATATGATGATAAAGATTACTATTAAACAAAAACAATGAGGATCTTTGGTACCTAGTTTCATTAATTTTAAGAGCAGGTTTTTAATTACATTATTATAAATTAATTCAGTAATTAACTTCGATATGGGTATTAGTATATAAAGACTAACACAATAATATTTATTATGGAACTTTAGATTTTGAAATGTATTAGAAAAATTCAAA
Source organism: Limulus polyphemus (assembly GCF_000517525.1). Classification (NCBI taxonomy): domain Eukaryota; kingdom Metazoa; phylum Arthropoda; class Merostomata; order Xiphosura; family Limulidae; genus Limulus; species Limulus polyphemus. Next base: position 72,959 of record NW_013665619.1, read on the forward strand.
AATATTTTTCACGGTGTATTGATTATTGGTATAGTCCTCCAAAAACTAATTAACTAGCCTGCTAATGCGTGGTTGTAAGTTACAATATTTGAAAACACGGGATTGAAAACAGCTGTGAAAATAATAACTAAAATTGGTATGGGTAAATACAATGGGATCTATCCCCTTCTATTAAATTAACTATGAAAGTATGAAAGTAAGATCCCGTGCTGATAGTTAACCAATTAAAAAGTGTCTCACTAGGCCAAAGTCTATGAAAGAAGTAGTGTTATGAAATGATTCATGGCATGAAATACCGCATGACAAGCATATAGAAGTTTTAGCAGGTGAAGACATTTTCATGCAAAAATTTGTAGCAAGACTCCATCCTTTAACATGAGTGCACACAAGACTCTGAAGAGTCTACGTGAAACTTGCACTGTTAATAATAGATGTGATTGAGGTATAAAACCAAACTATTCCAAAAGTGATATTAAGTATCTTAGGGTACATTATTTACGAGATAAACAACGGTCTAGTACAGATTATGCCAACGACCTATCTGTAAATACAGGTGTGAATATTACCTCGGGAACAGTAAGATGGAAATGTACACACGTTAGTATGAAATTATCTCAGTGTATTTGTATCTGCCCAAAACCTCTACAGAGAAGGGGTAACAAAACCAAAAGGTTGAAACGGCCATTTACTTCTATATAATATTAAGCAACAGTCTTATTGAAAATATTCATATTTCTATAGATATTTAGCAGAATGAAGATTATTGATGATTCAGCTGGTATTATTTTCTTTGGAAAGGGAAAGGCGCGTGCAAATGAATTAGTACTCGGTTCAGTTATTTCGAACATCCATCTTGGGTCATTTTACCCCTGAAGAAGAAAGGTCCACCTTTCGAAAACGCTCGGGTTATAGGATTTTTATTCGTTTCTATCAAGACTTCTTGAACCTACGTGTTTTTCTAGCATCATCATGGGTCATTGTTGTTAATGATTAAGAAAGTTTATGTTTTACAGCAATGTAATGGATGGTGTTCAAATAATGTTCTTATGTTAACAATTGTAGCAGGACAAAGGATTTTCAAAATGGTTGACACATTGAATAACTTGTACCGATACATCACGCCATTCCTTCATCGTGCAGGTATTCATCTTCCTGAAAGATGATAATGCAAAGCATACAGCAAATGTTATGAAGCAATATCTTTACAATAAACAAACCGATATAGCATTCACATCCACGAATTTTCTTGAGGCTGTATGGACTTATGTAAAGAGTAAAAAGCTCAAAAGGAAACCAAATAAATTGGCTGAATTGTATGGAGATATACAAAACATGTAGAACACTATTCCACAATTCGTACCTTAACAGACTGTATGGCAATATAAGAGCGAAGCGTAATGCTTCGTGTAAAGCAAAAGGCTCACATAAAAAAAATACTATTTCATTGTACGACTTATTCGCTTTTCTTTTGTATTTTCTTATTTTCTGTGATAATGTATTGTACCATTAATAAATTCAACCTCTAGCTGCAACTAGTCGTTATTGTGACCCCTGTACGTGTATCAACTGTGAGTTTCCGAAATTATTTCCGTTGCTATCTTAATGGACATTATACCTATTGAAGATTGTTTCTTACATGTTGTCAGCCTTAAAGGTAACACACTTTCCAATCCCATGTATACTACTTGATAATATGTGTAATATTAACAATATCTTAACTTGCATATTTCTTCTCTGTTTGAGTTACTCTCCTTTAAATTTGTCCTTATTTACGGCTCTAGGTCTCTGGAAGTTGTGGTGGAGTGTGGTTGTGGGACTGCTCACTGCAAGAACATACTTCTCTTTTTTTTACGACATTTCATTCCAGCCCGGACGGCTTGCGGGCCAACAGAGGATTACGCCCTCTCAGTGGCCAGGATATGTAGGAGTACACAGCGGAAATCAGCAACGAGAAATGAGTCAGTGAGACCAGGTACTGAGATGGTGAAGACGAGATTAGTGCACGCTATTAGGAAACGTAATCAGAGATAGATGTGTGGTGGAAGATCAGGCATCGGAGTTGCATTGTAGTCGGGATGATCAGGTGGCAAAGACATAAAATGAAAGTTCAAAAGATGATCTGTCGGAAGTAATAGTTTGGAGGGGTATTCGCCGAACTAGGATAGGATTTCGTCGAAGATAGGGTTGTGATGATCGAAGCAGCTGTGAACATACTGCACTCGTAGTTCGCGTAGATGTGCGAGTATGGGGGGAAAAGTGATGAGAGAGTATAATTCCTGTGTAGGACTGGAATGACGTCATTGAAAGGCTGTACGTAAAGCGTTGCGTTCCAAAACTTCCAGCCGATGATAGAGATGGAGCAGAGATCCAGGCAACATGACCAAAGGTGAAGCAGGGTCGGACAAAAGGAATATAAAAGGAGTTGGGGATTCAAATCCCAGGATGAGCCACGGAGACGGCAAAGTAAGTGAAGCCTGGAGTTAACCTTTGTGTGTAAGCTGGCCAGGTGTGCTTTCCAAGTGAGATGGCTATCAAAGGTAACTCCAAGATATTTAACTGTCTTGGATAGGGTAATAGGAATGTTGTCAAGTCGGACATCGAAGAGAAGCGGATTTTGGCATGGATGAAACTTGTGGCGAGTTGGTCAAAAGAAAATAGCTTTGGTTTTGTGAGAGTGAAAAGTAAGCCTCCAGTGTCTGCACCAGGGAAGAAAAGAGTTGACGGCTTTCTGTAGGACTTTGTTGATGGTGATCATTGTAGAACAAAGGGCAAGGAAAGCTGTGTCATCAGCGTATTGAAAGAGATAAACTGGAGGCCGAGGAACTGACATGTCAGCAACATACATGATGTACAGTAGAGGAGAAATGACGGATCCCTGTGGAACGCCAGCATGTATGGAGAAGAGACGAGAATGAATACCATGGATGGAAATGACAGCTCGGCGATCCCGGAGAAAGAAAAAAAATAAGTCTAATGTAGGAAACAGGAAAAGACAGGCATTGAAGTTTGTAGATCAGCCCCAGTGCCAACCAGAATCAGAGGCTCTTTCAAAGTTAAATAGAACGAGGCATGAAGGTTTAGAGGTGTTGAAGTGGTTTGTAATTAAATCGGAGGGCTTGAGGAGCTGATCTACAGTGGAGAAATGAGGGCGGAAACCTGCCTGGGTATGTGGAAGCAACTGATTGTCTGCAATGAAAGATTGAAGACGACGAACAAGGATACGTTCAAAAGTCTTGCTGAGGACACTGGTTAAACTGATGAGCCTATAGGAATCTAGTTGAACTGGTGGCTTGGATGGTTTCAGGAAAAGAAGGATGGTTGAAAACTTCCAAGTGGTTGGGAAGAAACCTGTATGAAGTAGAAAAGTGTAGAATGGGGCCAATAGGGTAATAAACTGAGCAGGTGCATTGGAGAGATGGGAATAAGTGAGACCATCGGACCAAGTCGGACATCTTGAGCAGTAATTGGAGCACACATGGGGTTGGTTTCCAGAAAATGGGTGAGAGAGGAGCGAAGAGTATGAGAAGTATGATCAGACAGTCGTAAGGTGGCGGAGCAATCATCAAAGTCTAGGGGATGTGGTGGTGGAGGAGTAAGCTACAACTCAAAGTGGTGTGCGAAAGCATTGGTCTTGAGGAGCTTGGTAGCAGAAACCTGACCATCCACAAGGATAGGATAGGAAGGGGAGTAATACTGGTCAGTGAGGACGCGAAACTGAACCCTCTCCTTATTAAATCAGAGACTTATAATACAATGCATGGAGAATAGGCTCTTATACTGCTTACATACTGCGTTTTTAAAAATTTAAAAATTGTTAACACATTGAATAACTTAAAATTTAAACCTTATCACACAAATAAATTTAGTAGTGTAATCTTTAGAATAATTCGACAAGCACTATTTTTTATTTTGATAGATTATTGTTGCTGACACCACAGCAAATAACTGCAAATAATATAAATGCTGTGATACACCGTACATGAATACTGACCTTTAGCCCCAGAAAAACACTGTAATTATAACAAGAAGAGCATATATATTATTGTGGTTTCACGAATTACAAATGCTGTAAGGTTACAGTATTAGTGCATTAATAAGTTGCTGAATTATACGTTTACAGTGGTGCATTACTTTACCACCAATTGCAAAAGTTAACTGTATTTGTACAGTTATATGATATAATACAATCCACTGTAAATTTAATGTAATAGTTATTGAAACCTCCGTTGCCAGTAGTTTTTACTATAAGATTACAGTATTTTTTTCAAGATTTGTTTATTGTTGCGTTATAACCCTAAAACCTAGCTTTTTAGTCTCTATCACCAAATTTCAGATGTTTGTTTATTTGTTATGAATTTCTCGCAAAGCTACAAGAGGGCTATCAGCGCTAGCCGTCCATAATTTGGCAGTGAAAGACTAGAAGGGAGGCAGCTAGTCATAACCACCCACCGCCAACTCTTGGGCTACTCTTTTACCAACGAATATTTGGAGTGACCGTCACATTATAAGGCCACCACGGCTGAAAGGGCGAGTATGTTTGGTGGGACGGGAATTCGAACCCACGACCCGCAGATAGCGAGTCGACCTTTCTAACCACCTGGTAATGCCAGGCTCCAAATTTCAGAAGTAGCCATCCTTAATTTAGGACTGTAACTGTGCTGACCACAAAGACGGCAACCAGTCAGTAGCACCAGCTGCCTACACAGCTACTCTTAATTAAATAGAGGTATTGACTGTCAGGGGTTATAGCGCGCACAGGTGAAAGTGTGTAACGTACTTAACGGCAATGCCGATCGAACCCTGGACCTTCCAATTCACAACCTAAAACGCTAATTACTACGCTATGCCCAACACTACGATCATTTATGCCAGACAACATTCAAATTATGCCAAACGATTTGCAATCATTCGCATTAGGTTAGAAGTAGATGTCCTCAAAGAAAACTAATGAATGAATTATCATTAAAAATAAATAAAATTATTAGAAAGCTTAAACAATCACAAAAATAGTCTTTAGTGCAAAGAACTCAATTTTTTATTGTTTAAGTTCTTGAATTCCTTTTGTTGCCACCGTTAAGAAATTTGTTTGTTTTTTTACAAATTTTTATGCAGCTGTCTCTAACAAAAATACTGATTCATTAAAACAGAAGAGTGATGTCATTTTTTTATATGTTTTAGTTACTTATCCAAAAGGGCAACATGGAACTGTTATTGAGAGTTGCTTGAAAACAAACACTTTTATAACCAGTTTCAACAAAATGCATTGTTGTACCTATGTGATTAGACCTAAAAACAGCACAGTACTGACGTGAATAAAGTAAACAATTTTCATCATAACAGATGTTTATTAATTGCTAACGTCAGGGAGTCAAATGTGAAGTATTTCTATATCCTTTTTGATATACTGTTACATGTGAATTTGGAACCTACATTTTTCATTTATTTTGAACCATGTCAATACACAGTCGTTTTCTAGTATAACCAGTTTATTCAGATGAACACCTGGTGGCTTTCAAGTAGTTACTTTCAATGTTTCTAGCTTTTTAATAAAACCGACATCAGCATATTCAGATAACTTCGATTTCAAGAACTAAGAGTGCATGATTTCGATTGTGTGTTTCAAGAAGGCTTAGCTTTCGATATCGTTTTACCAGGATTTCCTGCAGTAGGATTTTGACACTACAATTATTTTGTACAATCATTCCGCTCCAAGTGTTGTTCGTAATTACGCAATGTAATGACGAAATGACGTCATGAACGCGAGACCTGCGGTAGCCTATCGCACAACGGTGCGTGGGAAGACTCTCCAAGAACACGGCGGTATCGAAAGGTTGAGTCAGAGCACTTGCTCGTTCAATCGTTTGTTTATTTGGATGGAACTTAGTTCCACGATTGTTTTATCTATGAAGAAACTCGACTCTAATATCAGTTTTATTTGACAGTTCGAAGGTTTTTGGGTTTTTTTCTATGTGTTCGGATGTGATAGACCTTTAGCAAAAATGTGTGATTTTTTTTCGTTGATGATTGATTAACACATTATAACTTTGTATGCATACATATGTTAAGAGAGGCCTATGTCATTGTATAATGGTTATATTAGCTATAATGTTTCACGAAAGGAAGTTTATGTCTGTTACTCTGTAGACTGTCTTCATTTATATACTGATTAAAGGCGCCAACACAGTCGTGCCCGTTCATTGTTACAAATATATAATCTTTTCTTTATCGCCTTGAATAGTAAAGGAGGCTTGTTAAACATCAAGTGATATCTATTCTGAATTTCTGTGATTATTTCCCCGAAAGAGGGCCGAAGGCTGCCTAGAGGAGTCACCTACTTTAACCACACGCATCAATATACAGTAGTGTGTTGTCTGTCAATCAGTCAGTAGACACTAAAATGGCGTCACACAAGGGAGGTTTAACGTTGCAATTTGTACTGTCGTGACGTCAGTAAAACATGCGCATGTCATGAATCACGGGAACAATTATGCACTCTGTAGGGTACAACAGAGCATGACATATGAACTTCAACGGCATGAAATAAAAATATATTTGTTACTCTTAATTTTGGTTGAAACAGAACATTTTCGGGGACCCTGCGAAAGTACATCTAGTTATGTCTATTATTGCAATTCAGCAATCAAAGTCATTAGAACTTCCTAAATACCTTTGAATAAATTTATAGTATTTTGTATTCACTTCAGTTACAATGAAAATTAACTTACGATCAAATCAAGCTACTTACGTAGAATAAACCCAGTAGTGATTATGTCTAACTAAATATACTTTATTTACGTTCTTACTTATAAATATTAAAATGCGTCTCTGTTACCAATATCTTCGGCCGTAATCCCAATAATATCTCACGAGGTTTGACAAGCTTAGGAGATTTTGGTTAGTCCTAAATCCACACACTAAGCTAATAATGCAAAATAATCTTTATAATAAAAATATAACAATAGAACTTTAGAAAAATATAAATAAATATATTACTCACTCTAACCTATATAGTTAATTAAAGTAATATAAAAAATATAGAGTATACATTACTTATAGATAACACGAACGTTAATAAAATTATAATTTTCTATGGATAATTTTGAAAACAATTTAAAATGTTTTATTACGTGTGTAGCTTTGCAAATTTAAGAAAAAGCTGTTACTGAATGCATTTTTAAAATGGCATGGCTGTTTTTCTTTTCTCTAAAAAATGAAGCCAAAAATTGTTGTTTGTTTTTCCTTGGTTGTTGCTTCACAGTGCCATTTCAAAAACTTATTTCCTATATAGATTTTCAAAAATAAAAACTTTGGACATTTTTTGATACCACACAACTAATCTCAATGATATTACAGAAGGAAGACAGCAAATAATTGGAATATACAAAAAACATTATTTAGCAGTTAGGCTGTAGACGACGTGTGGTGTACAATGTAACGAAAAGTTGAAATCATTTAAGAGGCAACTATCATCAGTTCATATTACTACAAGTGGAAAATTCTATTCGAATCATAATTATGAGAATTCCCTAATACTGTCAAAGTTATTACCTCTTAACTATTGTGCAAAGTGATAAGTACTTGCTTGTAACTTTGTACTTTTAACATTAGCTTTGTGCATAATTAAAAACAAACAAACAAACTTTTAACATACATAATGTGGTAGTAAAGTATAGTTAAAATGAAATTCTAAGTTTCAAATGTTGCTTGCACTAATCTAGTATACGTTGAGGATACTATTAAGTATTCTTTACGTTAACTTGAAGTCTTGAATAAAGCGAGAAAAACACAGTTTATATAATTACTATTGCTTGATTAACCAACATAAAAATAACTTAAATAATTCCACTATTCTATAAAAAAAAACAAGATTAACGCAGATTACACAGTTACCTTTACCTAATAATAATCCCAAGATAAACATAGGTTACACATTTACCATTACCATAGCAAACCTAGGTTACACAGTTACCTTTACCTAATAATAATCCCAAGATAAACATAGGTTACACATTTACCATTACCATAGCAAACCTAGATTACACAGTTACCTTTACCTAATAATAATCCCAAGATAAACATAGGTTAAACATTTACCATTACCATAGGAAACCTAATATAAACATAACTTACACAGTTATCATTACCTTATAATAAATTGAAGATAAACATAAGTTACGCAGTCCCATTATCCCATAATAAACCCGAGAACATAAATTGCAAAGTTGCAATTATCCAAACAAATCCAATATAAACATAGCTTACAAAGTTATCACCACTTATAATTAACTCAAAATAAACAAAGATTACAAAGTTACAATTACCCAAACAAATCCAATATAAACATAGCTTACAAAGTTATTACCACTTATAATTAACTCAAAATAAACAAAGATTACAAAGTTACAATTACCCAAACAAATCCAATATAAACATAGCTTACAAAGTTATCACCACTTATAATTAACTCAAAATAAACAAAGATTACAAAGTTACAATTACCCAAACAAATCCAATATAAACATAGCTTACAAAGTTATAATTAATTCAAAATAAAGAAAGATTACAAAGTTACTATTACCCTAATAAGCTCAAGATAAATATAGCTTACACAGTGTCATTGTCGTAATAAGCCCAAGAAAAACAAAGTTCATTCAGTTACCATTGCCCTGATTTTTCCAGGATAAACATGCATTACAATTACCAGTTACCTCACTTATTCAATGTAAGGGTACTCCATACTTTACAATTTTTCAGATTAACCCAAAATAAACAAACATCGCGTATTAATTATCGCTGAAATTGATGCAGGTGAGGTACACCCCATTAACTAATACTCTGGTGATTGAAAAAGATAAAACATGTCAAACACACATCAATAATTTTTCTGAGTTGTAGAAGATAATCATGGCTTACACAATTACCAATGTCCGAATAGAAATAAAATAAAGGCATATCAGACATGTATTCTTTTTCATTTGGAGTGAAGATAAAATGTATGCTCGCACATTGGCAAATATATTTACTGTCGGAAAATAAACATGGTTCAAATATTCTTAAATGTATACATCGACTCAAATAACCGACATAGTTCTGTACTTGGCATCTGTGGTATGAATAACACGCATATTCTCTAAATGCTTAGTAATCGTTACAAGATATAGATCATGTGTTATCTTTGTCTATTTTAATAACATTCCTACAGGGATTTTTTTTAATGGTACTCAAAAGTGCATTCCAGCATTTAAGCCAAATCGGACTATACCATTTTATCAATTGCTTGCCTAATATAAAATAGCAGTGTTATTGTATTGATAGATTGAATAGTTAGAGAAAAGTGGCCCAACTGACTATGGATTTACAATTGCAACTAACTTTTTATGAATATGAACATGATTAAAAGATAATCGCGCTTGGAAATTTGTCACAAGATTTGGTAATAAATTCAACTCGATAAGCAGCGAATAACCTTTGCTGTGGAATTAAAAAAAAACACAAAAAAGACTGTCACGCACGACCATTAAACAGAGAATAAAAGTATGTATGCATCCTTTACGTTTCAGTCGCTTTGCTCGGCAACTGTCATCACGTCAGTATAATAACTGACGTAATCACAGCTTTATTTGGTTAAGTTTCGAAAAAAAAATGTCAGCTTCATTTCATTTTTGATAAAACACTAAATTTTATAAGATTTTAGTGTTCCTTCTTTTTTTTTCCAGGAACAAGAAGATAAATCGGATATATTTTTATACTTATACTGCAAAAGGCAACTGCGTAAATGCTTATGTATGTGTAATCAATGTGCAATAGACTACTGAAGATGTTTGGTAATCCTAAGAATGCAATGTGTTTGTTTTTTATCCTGACATTTAACTTATATTATTGGTACCGGTTATATTATTGTCGAGGAAAGAGCAGAAATGTTGTGTTCTTGTTTTCATCCGATATATTATGGTATATTCAATGGTAAGTGTGACGGCTTCTAACGCTAAAACACGGGTTTCGAGACCCGTGATGGGTACAGCTAAGAAGCCCATTGCTAACAACAAAACAAACAAATGAATATATATTATTTATGAATGACTTGATAATGTGCGAAAAGAAATTCAGGTGCAAACACGAACGATAACTATCAAAACCAAAACTTTCATTAGTAGCGAAAGTGTGCCCATTAAATGATTACTACTTTAGAAATAAAATTTATTTTTTCTCTTTGCCATGTACATTTACCCATTTTTTGTAGAATCAAAACGAAAACCGATGAGCTGTGGAACACATTAGATAATAGATAAGAATATATTACTGTTCGACACTTCCATTACCGTTGAAATTATAAAATAAAGAAAATTATATCTGAAATATATAACTTGCATAGTGTTATCGTACAATAAAGTTCATTGATTTATTTATGATTTCATATTATTTTATAATGATATCTTATTAGTCATTCCAGATAAAGCCTCTAAATATACCGTTAGTGCTGACATCTAGTTGTCATCAAATAAACGATTTACATTAAGTAACCTTTGCTTACTCTCATTATTGAAATGGACAAAGCAGATTTCTCCATATCGTACAAAATTGATATCAAACACATAATCTTAATATTTGATGTTAACGTAATCATATGTAATAGATCTGTATAGAAATATGAGTTACACATAACCACGAAGAAGCTAAACTTCAACGTTATGAAATACATTAGAAACATTGCTTGTTGCTAAATGCAACTCATAAAACTAAAAATATCAAAACAACAAATTAATATGTCATAAAATAACCCATGTGGTTTATTTTTCAATTCTCAGCATATTTATATGGTGAATAATCCATAAGAGTTTAATACATTCTTTATAAAATATTGTATCAATATTATAAAAATTGGTTTTACAATCTTAGTAACTGTTATTACCTCTTATAACCTATCTATTGAGCTGCCACCAGCATGTTGAGTTTCATAATTTAAAACATGTAATATATCTTTTACCTATTTGATGAGCTACTGTAAACATCCTAAGTTCTACAAGTTTAATATATGCTACACACCTTTATCTATCAACATGCTGTGTTTCATAGTTTTACACATGCTATACATATTTACTTACCTGATAAACTGCTGCTAATATCCTCATTTTCACGTATTCGATGAGCAAAGTAAGGTAAATATATTTAACTGTTTGATGAGCTGTTGTTAAAATTTTAAGTTTTATTGTTTTGATAAATACAGTGAGTGTATCGTACGTTTTTACCTATTTAATAAGTTGGCGCTACAATTCTGTTATTCACAATTTTAATACATTATACCATTTTATCTGTATGATGAACTGCTACCAGAATCATAAATTTCACATATATGTTATTTGACTAGCGTATAGCCCGTCAAAAATGACGGGGCAAGTCATACCACCCCCACCCCATAGTATACCCTAACCTCACATTTTATAGCCAAATGAAATATATACATTTTGAGAAATCAAGCTTGACCAACAAAGAGGCAGAAAAGTGCAGTCAAACGTC
>NW_013665619.1:85480-93479 GCF_000517525.1 Limulus polyphemus
CTCGGTTGATAAAAGAGGTTTGTTTTTTATTAAAACGTTGATGATATAACAGAAAATACCTTAATTCAGAAACGATTTAAATTTAAAATTAAATCGATATTTTTACTTACATGATAAATTTTATGCATTTAGCTCTAGACTAGGTGATTCCACACTACTTATTTTAAGCTTATTATAACAACACTCACTACACTTATAAGGTTTCACGGCACACACACCCCTCACGGCCCCCTTGTACCCCTGCCACTAAAATCGTGATGGGCAAACAGTAATCGAACTATTCAATCTGGATAAATGCATTTTGGGCTTTTATGACTCCTCCTATTTCGAGAAATCAAGCATGACGTAACACACTCTGGGTTTTATATAGGTTAGATACACAGCGTTATCTATCTAACGAGCTGCTTCTGACATTCTAATTTTCACAGTTTTAATATATATCTATCAATAGGCCATAGACATTGTCAGGACGTCGCTGGCGATACTTCTGCTGTTACCTGTATCCATTTATCTTGGTATTTGGCTACTGTTACGGATTCTCTTTAGGATAGCTGTATCCATTTTTTGATGTTATCCTACCAGCTTATGGTTTGTCTTTTCCTATAGACTGGTCCTTGCAGGATGGTTGGCAAGCTCGGAGGATCCAGTGAAGTGGTCAAACTACTTGAGTTTTCTTCTTTTTTTACTGTAATGAGCAGACTTTCATGTCTTTTTATTTTCTGGGTGAGTAAGACTCTCGACTCGTCATTAGTCTTGTGATCTGTATAGGAAACGCACAGAAGCTTTCTGTCTGTAGCTCCAATTTCCATGACTCAGATGTTTCTTTCCATATCCGCTTTCAGAGTTCATGTTTCACCCCCCCCCCATAAAGGAATATGGAGGGTACTAAGTGTCGTAAGATTTTAATTTTATTGGGCGTGGTTATGTTCCTATCTTTCAAGATGGTGTTTAGTTTTTGAGATTTAGAGATTTGCTTTGGCTTGTGCCGTTCTTAGTTTTAGGTCGTTTATTGATTTACCGTCAGATATTATTATTGAACCTAGAAGAACTAAGATTGCCGTTCTTAGTTTTAGGTCGTTTATTGACTTACCATCAGATATTATTATTGAACCTAGAAGAACTAAGATTGCCGTTCTTAGTTTTAGGTCGTTTATTGACTTACCGTCAGATATTATTATTGAACCTGGGTAGTTGAAGATTGTTGCTTCTTCTAATTATTGCCCTTGGAGAAAAATTACCTCTACTGCGTTTTACTTTTCTGCTTACGACCATTTTTACTTTTTACCCTGCTAATCTCCATGTCATATTTTGAGGAATATTGTCCTAAACTAGATGACAAATCTTCTAATTCATCCTCTGTTCCTGCTATGAAATCAATATTGTTTGCAAAACGGATGTTGGAATTACATTTCTTGAAATTTTGGCTGTTCCTTGGTTGCCATCTTGTACTTCTATCCTGAAGTGTTCCAGAAAAATGTTAAAGAGGATTGGTGACAATAGATAGTCCTGCCGCATATCAACTGTTATTTAGAACCAGTTTTTAAGGTTTCCATTAGTGAACACGACACTTTTTGGAATTTGAGTACAGTGTTTCTATCATACTGAGAAGTTTCATGACAACCCGGAGAGCTTTTTGTCAGGCTCTATCAAAATCTTTATTCAAGTCAGTTGAAGAAGAGTTGACTGATGCTGTGTGTATACTTCTCAATAAAACCTTCAGATTAAATATTTGTTTTATTGTTCTGCGACAAGCTCTAAAGCTTCTTCCTCTTCTATTATTACATTTGCTATGATTCTTAACATGTTCAAACTTATTTGGAGAAGAACCATTTGCTCAGGTGGCTGATGAGACTGATTATCCTCTAATTTTGGATTTGTCTCAAATTGTCTTTCTTTGGCAAAGTAATTATGATTTGTTATGTTCAGTATTCGGGCCATACTCCACATTCCTAACGTCTTGTATTCCACAGTTTCATTGCATGTTGTACATCTTTACCTATCTGCTGAGATATTACCCCCTCCCTCGAAATTTCATAGCTTTCATTTCCCCGAAAGAGGGCCGATGGGTCAGTTGTTTTAAACACTCGCATCACTATACAGTAGTGTTTTGTCTGTAAATCAGTCAGTAGACACTGAAATGACGTCATATAAGGGATGCATAACGTTGCAGCTTGTAGTTATCTGACGTCAGTAAAACGTGCGCATGCCATGAATCACGAGAGAATTATTCACTCTGTAGGTTACAACAGAGCAGGACGTGAACTTCAAAAGCAAAAATAAAAAATAAAATATTTCTTACTATTAACTTTGATTTTAATTACTGTTGAAACAGAAAACTTTCGGGGACCCTGCGGAATTACAGTATATCATGAGTATTTTTATCTAGTTAATGAACTGCTGCGAAAAACCTGGTTATCACAGTTGTAATATATGCTATACATCGTAAGATTTCTGTTGAACTGTTTTTGAAATTTTATTGAATTTTATTTATAAAACATTATTATTGAAAGATCGAAAGCTAGTTCATAACAAGAATCAGCACTGAAATTATCTCTTAATAGAATGACTTCTTCAAAACCAGCATAGGTGGGAGATTTATATATATATATATTATTGAACGCTATTAAGTGCCTAACGAGTTCATTCTTATAACTAATTTAGGTGATAAAAATATAGAAAAAAAAAGGTTAATATTATCTATAGAATTTCAGCAACCTTACTAAAGTATTCATTTTTCTTACATTTTGCTTCTCTAATTTGTTCAATAACGAAACGAATTTATTGGGAATTTCAAAACTTAATTTTGTTCAGAAAATTACTGAGTGCCCAAAGAAGAAAAACGGGGCCTAACATGGCTTAGTTTTTATCACACGATATAATAAACGTGTGAATCCATGGTTGGTGTCTTTTCCTCTAAACTGCTCTCCGCATTTTGAGGTCGTGAGCATATTATAAGAGAAATGATCAAATCTATCTATTCGATTAGAGTAGCCCAAGAGTTGGCAGTGGTTGGTGTTGACTAGCTAGCTGCCTTCCCTCTAGTCTATCAGTACAAAATTAGGAACGAATAGTGTAGATAGCCCTCGTGTAACTTTGCGAGTATATCCTAAATAAACCGCCCGGCATGGTCCGCTGTTTAGGACGCTCGACTCGCAATCTGCGGGTCGCGGTTTCGAATCCCCATCCCTCCAAACATGCTCGCCCTTTCAGTCGTAGGGGCGTTATAATGTGCGGTCAATCCCACTATTCATTGGTAAAAGAGTAGCCCAAGAGTTGACGGTAGGTGGTGATGACTAGCTGCCTTCCCTCTAGTCTTGCACTGCTAAATTAGGGACGGCTAGCGCAGATAGTCCTCGTGTAGCTTTGCGCGAAATTCGAAAAACAAAGAAACAATCCTAAATAAACAAACAAACGAAACGAATTAAAAATAAACGAGGTTCGTGAATAGACAGACCAGGATAAGTATCAGTATGATTTAATACTGCACCATCATTTGGGTTTTAAAAACATAATATTTCCTTTTCATTTTTATACAGGAAGAATGCTTCCTCCATACTGTGCTTATCATATTGGAAGCTAAGTAATAGGTCGTCAAGAAATTAATGTCGCGTTTTGGAACACTTCCATTAACCATCCCTCAAAAAACGTACATCACGTGTAATAGTTAAATGAACCGCCTAAACGTCACGTTAGTGTAGTCTATATAATGTGTAAAGTTTAGTATACTCTAATCCCTTATAGTGATGACACATGACGAGACACACATTCGGCATGTAATGTTGTTTGAATACAAGAAGGGAAACAAAGCCTCTGTAGCCACACAGAATATCAAAAAGTTTATGGAAATGTTTTGAACGTTCGTAAGTGTCAATAATGGTTCAGCAAATTTTGTTCAGGTGACTTTAGCCATAAAATCTGTGATGGCAGGGGCCGACATATTGGAATTAATATTGATGCTCTAAAGACGCTTGTTGAGTCTACCCCAAGGCAACACATTCGTGAAATGGACCTGAAATTGCATGTCTCTCATGAAACAATACGTAAACATCTAAGGAATATGGAAAATCTCCATGAAGAAAGTGATTAGGTGCCTCACGAATTCTCCGATGACCATCGTTTCCAACGTGTGAACGTTGCTTCGTCTCTTCTGGCGCGTAATGCACGTAAACCATTTTTGAAGAAAATTGTCACCGGTGATCAAAAATGGATTCTCTATGTGAATATTAAACGCTAAAAACAATGGCTCAGTACTAGACAAAACCTCTTCCGACCACAAAACCTGGACTCCATCCGCAGAAAGTGATGCTTTCCATTTGGTGGGACATCAAAGGAGAAATTCATTTCGAAGTCCTCAATCCACAGCGAACTGTCAATGTAGAGATCTATAGTCAGCAACTGGAACGTTTAAATCAAGCCCTTCATCAGAAACGCTCTTTACTCGTCAATCGGAAAGGTGTTCTTCATCTCCACGACAATGCACGTCCACATGAGGCATGTTTGACGCAACACAAGATTATGGAGTTGGGTTGGGAAGTTCTCCCCCACTCACCATATTCTCCAGATATAGCATCATCAGATTACCATCTTTTGCGTTTGCTTAAACATCATCTTAATGGGAAAACGTATGCAAATGTGGAAGAGTACATCGACATGTTTTTTGCTTCAAAGCCAAGTGATTTATTTAATCAGGGCATTAACAACCTGATTGTAAGATGGAAAAGCATCATCGATAAGAATGGAGACTATTTCATTTAATAAATGTTTTGATATAAAAGTTGTTCGGGTTTTTTCATCTAAAAAAAAAAGCGACGTTAATTTCTTAACGGCCTAATAGTATAATTATTAATATTCCTTTTCTCAGGTGTATGCAATTATATATATGATTAAATCAGAGTTGTAAAGTTGTTTTGCCTTAGATACACGATTATTGTTACACTGGAACTAATACCACAAAACGCGATGTAGCCTGCATTTCAAGAAGACTTCTTCCCCGATTAATGTACATAACTTTTAAATTCCTATCAAAATGCTTTAGTTTAACATGATTATTCCTTTAAAATAGCATATTTTACAAAGTAGCTATTTACCTGTCCCTTACAAAAAGCTTCCACGTAAGAATGCTCCAACACACTCACAAAAGAAACATTTATTAGCGATTTTAAACCATTTATATTGTTTGTATTAGAGTAAAGCCAATTAGGCTATAAGCTGTATCCACCGCAGGGAATAGAACCTCGGATTTTAGCCTTATAAATCTGTAGGCTTACCGCTATCACATCGGGTGAACGTTGATATTGTAAAGATTTATCTATTAAGTAGAAGTAAACGTCTGTAGAGCACAAATTAAAATTAGCTAACTTCAGGATATGAGCCACCTTTGCAAAAATATGCTACGCTTCTTCGAATACGTGTGAATTACTGTAATAAAAGATTGTGATAAATTCTTATAATACAACTTAATACTTTCTTAAAGTTGTGCTTAATAAATTTGTACGTTTTAAGCCTCGGTAATCAGTTACCAATATATCATCACTAGCCTATGGTCCACATTTATAGGGCCTCTGTAATGAAAATTTAATGCTTGAACTACTGTTTTATACTTTTTCAGTTAAAGACTATTACCGCTATAATGCAAGTTTAATTTATTTAACAAAGTTACTAACAGTACTTAGTAAGTCTACATATTTACGTGCTCTAATGTAAATCATTGCCAAATTTGGAGTCCGCTTTTGAGGAATCCCCGTAAAAATGTTTTCACGAAATACCCGGGTTTCATAAGGGGTTGGATAAAAAATTTTACCTTTGTGCAAACCTCGGGACCGAGACGATTCGTTTGGTACCATTAAGACTTTAGTGAGTCCAGCAGTTTAGAAGGGGTTTTCGGTAAATCCCCGGTTTCCCCGAGGGGTAGGATGAAAACCTTTACCTTTGTACAAACCTCGAGACCGAGACGATTCGTTTGGTACCATTTAGAAGTTGCCGCGATCAGCGATTTAGGAGGAATTGCTCGACACGCCCACACACACACAGCCACTGTATCTTATTATATATATTATTAATACAATGAATCTTATTATACAGATTATTAATTCAATGTATCTTATTATTCAGATTATTAATACAAATGTCTATTACAACTCATCATAAAAGATAACCATACACCGTGACTGCTAAAATATTTTTCTTATCATTTATAGTACTTTCACAATGAACACAGATTCGTTGACATCATTAATTACACAATTTAAAAAGCAGTATCTCTCGCTGAAGATATTAATTATATAAAAAAAATGTAAAGAACTTACAGAAACTTTACTTACAATCACACGTGACAATTGGAATAATTTTGCAACAAGATGTTTTAAATTTGCATTCATAGTATGCGTTAAAATAGTGATTTAGGTTTTTACCTACACATAATCACACAAGATGTATAGTCTAAAAAGGGTTAGCCCTGAACAGAAAGTTGTCATTATACATGTATATATTACGGTTCAAAGCATGATATGCAGTGAGAAATTGAATCCTAAGGCGATGGTAGTCATTGTTATCCATTTTCAGATGGGTTGGACGAGGTCTAGTAGTTAACCTGCCTGGTCGAACTTTGAAACTCAAGGTTTTTGTACCAAAATCGCACTCCACACTTTATGGTCGTTGATGCGTTATAAGAGTGACAGTCAAATCTCACTATTCAGTCAGAAGGGTAGCCTAATATTTGCGGTGAGTGTTGTTAACTAGCTTTCCTCTGTCTAGGCTATCAGTTCAAGATTAGTAACGACTTCGTAAAGGTAGCTTTGCGATGAGATTCTATTTCCACATTCAACAACAACATTTTCAACTACAAATAGTTTGTTAGAAATCCGAACATTTATAAACTCAATGTAGTTAAACTTGACGATTCATAAGTAGCTGAATTTAAACAATTACCTTTCTCTTTACTAGCATAAAACACCCGCGCTTCACTGAGGTGTTCAAAGCCCCCACCCTACTCGTGATTTACAGAGGCTCCAATGTACCGATCAAGATCCTCCATTATCTCCAATTACTTGTATAGCTACTTCATCCCATGGGGGACTGTACCTGAGGAAAACCTCTTTACGGCCACCGCCCGTAGCACCTGTGGTAGGGTCGATCCCGCTGGCTTATGATTTGGAGTGGTGGTGGTGGTATGAACACAGTTTTAAAAATGGATCCCTCTGGATCTCGAAGGGGCTAGGAACACAAAATTTGATGTCAGACCCAAATTCAACGACCTTGCAAACGTACCCCTAGAGACCCATCATGCATCCCCTTTGTGTCTCATTGCTAGCAGGGTATAGATACCCCAAGTGGGTGTGTACTCGAAAAATAACCCGTTAGGACACCCGCCCGTGGTACTCGAAAGCAACAGTTGATCCCATTAACTTATGAGTGAAGTGTGAACACAACTTCAAACATTGCGCCCCCGGAATCCTGAGGGGAAGTAGGAACTGAAAATCCTATGACAGATTGGGGTTCATCGAACTTGAAAACCTAAATATAGACTTCTGTCATTTCTGGGTGACCGTCTGAGAGCGTTTAAACCCCCCTTTCATACACTAGATACACCATTATTAGTAGGGGCAACGTCATATAGATAAGAGCATCTTGATCCAACCAAGTTTGGTCTTGGTCTGTGGGAGGATTTCACAGACAAAAAAACAAATTAACAGAAAACGTGAATTAATATAAGCTACTCTGACAATGTAGTGAACTTAAGATGATTCAATTAAAATATTTTAAATAGTCATTATTGATATGTTTCTGATCAGTATTTTTAGTACCGACACTTTTGTCGCATCTAACAATGTTACTTTAATTGCAAGAACGAAAGTAGTAATGTGGCGTTCTGGAATCTTTGGATCTTGGTTATTTATTGAAAAATAAAGAATGCATATATACAGTTTTCGCAGTTTGAGTTTGATGATTTTGTTTGTTGTTAAACTCAAAGTTACATAAAGGATAATCTGTTCACTGCTTG
>NW_013665619.1:94479-113131 GCF_000517525.1 Limulus polyphemus
ATCACGGGTATCGAAACCCGGATTCTAGCGTTGTAAGTCCGCAGACATACCGCTGTGCCAATGGGGGCTGTTCACTGCTAACCGCAGGATCGAAGCCCGACTTTATAAGCCTTCAGACTTACCGCTTAACCACGGAGGCCATTTTGATGAGTGAGTTAGAATACCGATAAACTGAAGTATCTTAGGAACAAAAAATCATAACTATCGAAATACTTGGTTTGGCCTGTTGTTAAATCACAAAATAAGACGAAATTGTGGAAGAATGTTTGGTACTGTTAGGATAATAAAAGTTGTTCGTGATTCGTAATTCGTATAAATTGCTTTATATGATGAAATAACAGACAATGAAATGACATCCAGTGCATGAATACAAAATGCATGAACTGTAATCATCCCAATTTATGAATAAATTCGCGATTTCAGTTCAAGTATTTGTGTGATGAAAATAACATTATGTCGAAACTTTTGAAAGTCACAAGCAGTAATAATGTCTACAAAGAAAAAAATATTTTTTAGAAAAACAGCATACGACGTTTATCAAAAGAAAACACCTTTTACGCTTTTTATTTATTTTTACACACTAATGAGACTGGAAGAGGAACAAAAACTTATATTAGACTATTTAGGGTTATGTAAACATTAGTTACTTTAAACTGAATAATTCTAAGTCAAAATATAATCATTTCATTTCACGTTTATGCAATTTTCCAAATACGTGAAAAATAAACTACGTCTTCAAGTTAGAAGTCTCGTAAGCATGAATGCCACCACGTGTTATTTTCTTTTGTTTCTGTATTCGCTTGAATGTATCCTGAAGGTTGAAAGTAAATCACGAACCAAGGTCGTCCTCAAGGTCAAAACTGTGAAAAAAAGTAAATGTTGCAAAGTGAGTAACATGGTTAACAAGCGGTCGTTTTTGTTTTTTTAAGTCTAATAATGGCATGATTAAAATATAATTAATGGGTACTTTGTAAATATACACCGGCCACAAGATGCTGTGCACACCTGAATTCCGCTTTGAATTATTGAAAATCATTTGATTGAATCTGAAGTTTTATCACAACCTAATATTGAGGAAAGTCTTAAACAAAGCCCTAAAATACTCACTTCAAAAGTTCCGCTATGAATAAAGAAAACTCGAAGACTTCCTGTTCACAGAGCGGAACGAATAAGTTGTAATTTTAGCATTGCCACGGTACACTTGACCTTGATCTCCATTTTCACCGGTAGACTTAGAAAAACTTATGAAAAACACTAGTTTCTAAACACCTTATAAGGTATGAACATCCCGCAAAATTCCTTTGTCCTTCCTTTTTTCTCCTTTTCTTTATCTAATAAGACTTGAAAATCCCCTGGTTTTGGTGGAGTATTATTATTCTCAAGAAAGCTAATGATCCTGGTAAGAACTCAGACAGATTAACAAGAAATTCGATCGGACAGGCTAAAGAATGAAACGATTTGATTGTTTTTGAATTCAATAATAATGAAACACTGTAGGTCATTCTAATCCGTTCGTTCAGTGGAAAGCTGAAACACATTCTGATCTATGTACGTATCTATACACATGTACTTATGTTTGACAAGTAAAGGAAACTGATTGTAATACAAAACTGTGAATGAAATATGAACTGAATTTATGCCACTGTAGTAGGAACGGTAAAAGAAACCCGGTAGGATAGGAGGGGTGTTTGGGAATAAGAGCGGTAGGGATACAACGTCGATTAGACTTGACCTCTAATCGCAAACTTTACACGAGGAATTTATTTGGAATTAAAACTGAAGTAAATGTGACTGGATTTATTTATACTTATTACACCTAAGGTACTATACACTTTCTGCGGACTGCTATAAAATAGAACATAAATAAAATAATTACTATATCGAATAGATAACTCTTGCCAACTTAAAAGGTTACTGAATAATTGAAAATGAGCTGGCATTTCGGCCTACATAATAGTAGAAAATATTACACAACAAGATTAAATCATATTAATAAGACACTAGCATATCTTATTATAATGGTGAAAAACGTGTATCTACTTCTCGGTTTACTTTTCTATACGTAGTCATACTGGCGTAATTATATCAATTACAATAATATCTTGTTTGAAAAATAAACTTACAAGTATTGTTTTTTAATCAAACGCCAACTTGTAAGTATTGTATTTATTTAGGCTGTAGTACCGGTTTCAAATCACCGTTATAAATGACTTCCTATTATGTCCGTAGAATGGGTATAATTATATGTTATAATAACAGTATTGTAATATTATAATACAGTACTTTTCTTAACACATTTTTTTTTCTTTTTGGCAACCCGTTCACTGTCAATCTATCAATCACAAACAAAAACAATTGTGGGCGAAGAATTACAACAGTTTATAAATACTATCACTATACATTTCTATCCTTTAAAACAGGGTTGTGGGGAAAATGTCAGACATATCAAAAAAGAAGAAAACTATTAATATTTTTAATCTATACCTTACGAATCGTCGCTAGCTTCTAGTTATATATTACAAGAGTTTGAAACTTTGAAGTTTCCAGTAGTTTGTACCCATACTTTCAACTTTTCCCACTAGTAGTTTGTAGTTTATGCAACCCAAGTATTTTCAACTTCGTTATTTTATTGGCAATGCAGCTATGATGTCATACCTTTACATTGTGAGCGCTCCAACCCCACCCTTGTGGCTCACCTGTAAATTTGAAGGCTTATAACACTAAAAACCGGGTTTAGATACCCGTGGTGAGTATAGCATAGATAGTCCATTCTGTAACTTTGTGCTTGAAAACAAACGAACATTCTAAGAACTAATATAATCAGTGGAAGCAAAGAAAAATACATAATAATATGTTAATCATACTACATCTGCCATATTCATATTAAACTTTGCATAGGTGCTGTGCTATATTGATTTATATTATCACCTATGAGTAAAGAACTCGAGACTTTCATTTAGTGTTTCTTATTTATGTTGCTTTTGAGTTTTAAGAATGTTTAAACATGATTTTTTTCCAGTGTGAAGTAAATTTTCTAGTAGAACATTTCAGTGATATTGTGAATGTATTAAGGTGGGAAGAGTTAAAAGTCTCTAGGTGGGAGTGGTTAAGGTATGCCATAAAGTAGGACCCACACATCAACTATCATATTCAACCTCTATTAGCAAGTTTCACATATGTGATCGAATTAAAAGATCATTTCAAACTTGGAAGTGGGTATTGGTGTTCAAGTACATAGCGTCCACCACTTAAATTCATATTTACAATCTGTACTCCATTTTAGGAGGACAGTTGCTTCTAACGAACAGAATAAAGGAAAAACAGAATACATGCAATAAAAGTTAATAAACAACTTATAAAGGCAAACACTGGTGTGATAAATAAAACTTATATCCTGAAGTTGACATTCCAATCACCATAAAGGTCACCCCTTTTTATAAACAGCGAAATACAAGGTTAGAAAAATTGGAATGCGCCAATTCTCCGATTCAATAACGTACCATAAAGCCCAGCCAAATCCTTAATAAGTATGCTATTAAAATACCTACTCAGTTACATGAACTCTAGACAAATATATATTATAAGCAGCTTATTCAC
Organism: Limulus polyphemus; assembly: GCF_000517525.1. Classification (NCBI taxonomy): domain Eukaryota; kingdom Metazoa; phylum Arthropoda; class Merostomata; order Xiphosura; family Limulidae; genus Limulus; species Limulus polyphemus. The sequence goes on from NW_013665619.1 coordinate 98,077, forward strand.
TGAGCATCACCAACAGAACATTTTTACGTACAAAACAAACCTGTTTGATATTGGTAGTTAGCCTAAGCAAACTTGATAAAGATACTTGGTACCAATAGTATCAACTCTTGTTTGAACACTTTTATACAGATTGCTCCTGCCTCTTGGGTAGTTATGAGAGACGATGTTTCAGACTCTGTGCCGAGTTCATCCCCAAAACTAGACAGTTTGTTTTCAGATACACACGCAAAACTACGCAAGGACGATCTGTTCTAGTCATCCCTAACTGACAGACTAGAGTGAAGGCAGCTAGTCAACAACATCCATCGCCAATAGTCCGGTACGCCAATCATTGAGCCACACTCCACTCCAAATCCAGATAGAAGTCAGAAATTATTCAACATGTCAACATACTGTCTAGAACTTTATTTAAAATGATTCTTACTTAATTAAAAGCGTTAACAGATTGCCCTTGACATGTAGGAAACGTGCACCCAGAAAGACCAAAACTACGATTTAAACTTTTTGGTATCACAACTGAAAAATATCAAATGATTGTTTAATCTTTTCATATCTTTTCTAGACGTTAATTTGTACTATGATATAACAAATAGGTAATCAAAATGTACTCTTAAAACAGTTTTCTTAAATCACTACCAAACAATTTTATTACCAGTAGAAGTATTTTATTAAATACTTTCAACCAGTTTCGAAAACAATGTTTTCGATTAGAACATGAAAAGCAAATAGTTTTGCATATGCAATTTACATTAATAAAATTAGTCAAGATAAATAGTTACATTAATAACATTAGTCAAGGTAGTTTACATTAATAAAATTAGTCAAATATATAGATTACATTAATAAAGTTGATCAAGATAAATAATTTACATTAATAAAATTAGTCAAAATATATAATTTATATTAATAAAATTTGTCAAGATAAATAGTTTATATTAATAAAATTAGCCAAAATATATAATTTACATTAATAAAACTAGTAAAGATAAAGACATCTGAGCTAATTATAACATTCTGTATGAGTGAAGTTCGTTTAGAATTCAAGACTAAATAAAATAATTAAAACTAACGACTTTAGTATAGATAATAACGATGGGATCCCCAAGCAATGACAAATTGTTGCTTTTGTTTTAGCGCAAAGCTACATAATAACCTATCTGCGCTCTATCCACCACAGAGAATCGAACCGCGGATTTTTTTTCCGTAAATCTACCACTAACCCACATAACTTATAGTTCGTAAAAAAATAAGTAAATACATAAACAAAGAGAAATGGCTACGGAAGAAAAAAGGCAAAACTGGAAGTTGTAGAATCTGTCTTTGGGCAATTAAGGGTTTCTTTGAATGTATTTTGCAGTCTTCCTCCTCACTCCCCACACACAAAGTTTCCTACAATTTTGCCTGGTGTGATAAAAATGCACAAGTTGTTATTCCACAAATTAAGAAACAAAAACAAAATATTCATATTATTGTGAATAAGTTTTACATCAATGCAATGTTTATTATATTTATTATTTGATCTTATCCTTTGGCACTGCAATATTTGGCTTTACCTGTCTTCACCTTGACTGATACACGGTTAAGACTGAGATAATGTTATTGAACTTGTTTCCACCGGTTTCTAAAGTTGTGATGAAAGCTATAGACCACCTGTGTGGTCAAGTGCCATGAGTGGATAGGTATGACACGTGTATTTTGCTGTAATTCCCAAGATACTGAAGCTTAACCATAGATTAGTTTAGTACCAGCTTTGTCGTTACGTCTCATCTGACAGCGTTACGCTTCACGGCTAACATTTTTACCCTGATTTTGTCGAAAGATATCTAGACTTGTAGTATAAATCTATGTTCTTTTACAATAGATGCTGTCAACATCACTCTTATACAGTTAATTTTATTTTAAATTTTACAGTTATGATATGAAGTTTCATTTTAAAAGGTAAATTGACATCCTTGATAAATAAACAGATATATATATATACATAGCAATGTTTCAACTGGAATGCCTTCATAACGTGCAATAAAACGCTGACACTGTTGTTTTTAATCTAAATACAGGTATGTTTGCTGCAATAGAATGCTTTTCGTAATCATCTTGGGGCTTACAGATCCACGACATCATTGAAACATGAAGTAAGCTATCACTGTGGCAATCCTAAACCTAAATTAGTAATAACGTTTTTAATGCTGTCAGGAGACGTCACAGGTACTGCTAGTGGCCACTGCGGTGGTCTTCGATACGGCGGTTCTTAACACACACGGGTAGGCAAAATGACGGTTAGTGGCGTGCTAAATTACCGACAACAGACGAACGATAAAAACCTGATTAAAATATATATATATCAGTGAACGAACTTCCATCTCCAACTTTCTGGTTTTACCTGATAGGTCATCGCTTTTCCCATAGGCAAGAAGTTTTTTAGACCAAAGGCCTTGACTGGTATCATTGCAAGGACGTCCGTGCAGAGTCACGCTGAATAATTGGCTATAAAACGTCACAACTATCGCTCAGTTATGTGGAAAGGAAAACTTAATCGTTCCCGCCAATCCTAATATAAGTTAGAAATAAATTATATCTATTTGTACCAAGCTTTACCATAAGAAATAAATTGAAAATGGTAGTATTAAAAATCAAGGTATTTCTTTCTTTTCTATGAAAAGTACTTTTAATATTCCTTGTACATAAATACCGAATATTAATCCAAATCCTATTTTTATAATCAGAAAGTGTTAGCTTCTCTTTACAGTAACCAATTTAAATTAATCTTAACCATATTTTAGGGCCTACCCTAGTAGTTAGTATGCTAACTGGAGATTCAGCACCAATACGTCAGTTAGTTCAGACGACTCCCAATCCCCAAATAGGCTGAGATTTTCAAGGAAATAGAAGCTATGAAGGAACAAGATATAACAGAATGGCGTACTAGACCTTGGTATCATCTGTTGTACTTGCAAAAATAAAAGAATGGATCCACAAGGTTCTGTGTGGACTACCAGAAGGTGAATGAAGGATTCCTATCTACTACAATAATTGACTCTAATGTGGATATTTTATCTGAATAGAAATGGATTTCAACATTGGATATGAAGAGTGGATACTAGGAAACTCAAGTGGGTGAAGCAAATACAGAATACAGCCTTTACTTCAGGAAAGGGATTTGTAATATTACTATTTGGATTATACAATGCACCTGCTACATTTCAATGATTGATGGAGTATTATTTCTCTTAATTACCCTGGAATGTCGTACTCATATTTTTGAATATCATATTCACACTTGTGAAGACCTTTGATAATGTGTATAATGGGCTGAGAAAAGTTCAGTTAAAGTTGAGAACCTTAAGCTGAATTTCGAAAAGTGTAAATTGTTGCATGAAAAGTGAGCTTCTTGGGACACAGAGTTAGCAGAGGGAATGTATATTTACATGCACGTATACTGACTAGCTACTTATATATAGGTGCACTAACAGGCTATTTACCCTTAGGAGCACTAGCAGGCTATTTACTCATAGGAGCACTAACAGGCATTTTACGCATAGGAGCACTAACAGGCTATTTACTCATAGGAGCCCCAACAGGCCATTTACTCATATGAGCACTAACAGGCTATTTACCCTTAGGAGCACTAGCAGGCTATTTACTCATAGGAGCACTAACAAGCTATTTACTCATAGGAGCACTAACAGTCTATTTACCCATAGGTGCACTAACAGGCCATTTACTCATAGGTGCACTAACAGGCCATTTACTCATAGGTGCAATAACGGACTATTTACACATAGGTGCACTAACAGGCTATTTACACATAGGAGCACTAACAGGCTATTTACACATAGGAGCACTAATAGGCTATTTACACATAGGAGCACTAACAGGCTATTTACACATAGGTGCAATAACAGGCTATTTACACATAGGTGCACCAACAGGCTATTTACACATAGGAGCACTAACAGGATATTTTCTCATAGGAGTACTAACAGCCTATTTACACATAGGTGCAATAACAGGCTATTTACACATAAGAGCACTAACAGGCTATTTACACATAGGAGCACTAACAGGCTATTTACTCATAGGAGTACTAACAGCCTATTTACCCATAGGTGCACTAACAGGCCATTTACTCATAGGTGCACTAACAGGCTATTTACTCATAGGAATACTAACAGGATATTTACACATAGGTGCACTAATAGGCTATTTACACATAGGTGCAATAACAGGCTATTTACATGTAGGTGCAATAACAGGCTATTTACATATAGGAGCACTAATAGGCTATTTACACATAGGTGCACTAACAAGCTATTTACACATAGGAGCACTAACAGGCTATTTACACATAGGAGCACTAACAAGCTATTTACATATAGAGAAGTTCTCAATAGACAACTACATTGTGAATGAGCAATTTTTATTTTATTTAGAGGTTCTGTTCATCATTGACCATTTCAAATATCTTAAACAGATTAGAATAGATGGCAACCTATCATTCTCCTAAGGCATGTTCAAGTACACTTGATTTAATAGTAGATCTTAAGTGTCATTTTTTTCACTCGTGATATAATCTTTACGACAGCAGAGATAAGTAAATCTATAAACTAAATTCGATGACTTTAATCCAGTCCTTAAATCTAAATAGAAAAAGCATGGAGGTGACAATTAGGTTTAAATACGCACCTCAGCTATATAGAAATACACACTTAACATATTTTAACAGTTTTTTAATATATAAATAATGTTCACCAATGTATGGTAAACTGATAAGAACAGGCTATTTGAGAACTTAAATATACATGATTTACTAACCCTTTGCTTATTCAAATAATTACGAAATGATCTATCTATGAATAAATGGGAAAATCATTTTTACATAACAGTTCTTTAATGTTATTAATTTTATATTCATAACCACCTCCAAGTGGCACAGCGGTATGTCTATGAACTTACAACGCTAGAAACTGGGTTTCGATTTTTGTGGTGGCAGAACACAGGTAGCCCATTGTGTAGCTTTTTGCTTAATTACAAACAAATTATTCATAACCACATACGTGCTAGATATTTTATATGTATGATAAAACAATATTTTAACTAAATGTTACTTTAAATTTTTGGAATAAGACTTGCAAAAGTAAAAGTGTCTGTAAATGTTTTTTATAGCACACTTCACATTTGAAGTTATCATTATTACTACTATTCAAGTGCCAATAAATGAAAGTTTATTATCTCGGTGATTATTCACAGTGAACACTGTACTGCTACGTCAACTGTTAAAATATTGAAGAAATTAGGTAGCTTAACCAGAGTTCTTAAAGATGGTAAATGTGTCATCTATGTACCTACGATAATAAAGTGGTTTAAGCTGTTGCGAGAATTTCCTAATCATTGTTTATCATAAAAACACATTGGTTAAAGAGGGCGCTAATTTAGAACCAATAGCAACATCGTCAATCTGATCATAAAGCTTGCCATTTAGAAAAAGTGACAGAATTTAGTGGCAAGGTTTATTAATTTCAAAAACTGACTTTGGATCTGTCACATTGTTGGAATTATTATTGTAAATCAAATCAACACTTAGTTGTATAGTTTCTTCTAAAGGTATATTTTAAAATTATGATTCAACACCAAAACTGGCACATAAAATATTACTATTAAACTTCAACTGTTGTATTTCATTAGAAAATTCAAAACTTTCTTTCACTCTGTATTCGTCCAATCAAACTACAAGCAAAGGCTTAGTTATCAATTCCGATGTTAGACACTATCAGTGAAAAGGGACGTCCTTCTTTATGAATTGAAGGTAGACCATAAAAAAACTCCTGGATGACTATTTTATGGTCTTATGTTCAGATACTGTTGTTCAATAAGCATATGATCTTTCTCTAGTTTCAACAAGTATTTTGGGGATTTAGAATCCCATTTATCAGTAGGGTTTGAGTGCAACTTCACAAATGTAGTTGTATCACTTAAATTATGTATAACTTTCCTTAAATCTTCATCAAAAGAAATCGTAAAGTAATTTTTTACACAACATATTACATTTTTTTAAAACGAACACGAGACCGTTGCGTTTCTTGTTTCTGTATTTTTAAAGAAATACACATGTACAGTTCATCGTTATTAAACATTTGCTAGATATCTAAAATGTAATGATCCAATGTTAGGAATTACTCTGTTAATCGTTAAATGTTGAATCATTTTACCTTTACAACAACATTAAGAGATAAAATGGATGGTTATATTTACCAAACATTGGAAAAGCTGAAACTTGTAAAGATTTACACAAATTTTATACACAATAAATAAATTTATATACGAGGTTTGCGTTCCATGTGCATATCTGAAAAACTAATTACATTGTATTCTTCTTCAATTTTTGAGAGAAAAGCACCTTTTGTTAATAATTGAATAAATAGACATATTTTTATAACGTTTTTCATTCTTTGCGGGTTCTTTGGAATTAACATGTCCATTCATCAAATCTTTTTTGGCAATTTTCTCTTCCCATTGTTGTCCCTGCCATCCTGTCATTGGAGGAGTTCTTCCTAGATACATTGTTGGGTGAATCTAATGGAAGCTCTAAATTTGATGATTGTTTTGAAGTCGTCAGGAACTCTGGGCTCCTCAGCAGGTTGAAGTTCTACTGACAAATTCTTCTTTGGTTTTACCCAATTGACTGATCTCTCTCTAACATACTTCCAAAGATAATCACTTGGACTTGGATTGCTTATTCTTCGAACACCTATTTAACTTTGTAGTTTGTACTATCTTCTGACGGGAACATTTCAGCCATACCATGTCACCTTTAAAAAAATACAGTTTTATCAGTGTTAACATAAATAAGATTCTGTCGGCAGTTGTTGAGGAAAACATTTTACAATAGTGTATAAAAAAAGTGAAATCGATTATTTTCTAAAAATAAAGGTGGATTTAAATTTTTAATTTTTTCAAAGGATCTATATATTGTGTTAATGATCCTAGTTATAATGTTAACCACATTCCTTAAGATTATTTTGAAGACCTAGTTATGAAGTCATCTGACTTTTAAATTGAGCTAATTGAAATACCCATAATTTTTGTCATTGGTTAACTTTACATTTTTTTTCAAATCAAAATGAAAGTAATTATGTAGATATTTAAGTTTTGTGTGTGAAAAAAACCTTAAAGCCTGTTTGTCCTTGCTTGACGCGGTAAAAAGACATAAAATGCACTTTGTGGCAGTTTACTACCAAAAAATAAAATAAAATAAACAACACCTCAGGCTTACAAAACTTTGGCATTGAAAATGAAAAGAAATAATAGAAATAAATAAATACTATATTTTTGACATTTATTATTCATTTGAAACACAATTAGCATCTGTAAGTTTGGAATTAAGCACAAAGCTACACAATGGGCTATCTGTGCTCTGCCTACCACGGGTATCGAAACCCGGTTCTAGCGTTGTAAGTCCGCAGACATACCGCTGTGCCACTGGGATGCGCATTTAGAAGAAGTTCATTGACTGATATGCAGGAAACTTTCAGGTTTCATGCAATGCAGATAAACATCTATGTCAGCTTTAATTATTTGAATGTTTAATTTTAGACAAAACATATTTTACTATCTTGTTAAGTTTACTTGATCTCTATGCACAAAATATGTACGAATGTTTTATACTTCGTTTTCATGCAGTATTTTAAAAAAAAACATTTAGCTTAAAAAACTACATATATTTTTAGAATAATATGTAGAACCGAAATATTAAGAAATTAGAACATCTGAAGCCAAAATCCAAATTTTCAAGAATAGTGTTATGAAAATGCCTGTATAATGTCGTAACGTGTTCTATCGTTGGGCGAGTTCTTTTCGATTATTTCGTAAAAATAATGCCAAGTCCATTTCGTGTAACAAGTAATTTGACTTAGTTCTTCATTTCTTTAATAAATGTTTGCTACATTCAATTGTAGGCCTACTTTCAAATACATAAATTTTTAAACATAAACTTCAAAACGAATGTAAGCCTAACTTACTTGTAAAGTTCTTTGGCTAATCAATTGAGTAATTGAATGGCAGAATAGACGCGGTAACTGTAACTTCTAACACTGAATAACTTTTCCGGTACTAAACTGAATCATTCACTGATTACTCACTTACTGCTGGTTAACCTCGTATTCATTAGTTATTGATTAAGTACATTTACATTTACCTTAGCAGGTATTTCGATTTTAAACCATTTAACCCTGAGCTCGAAAGGAACACAGAGCAAAATGAAATCGGGGTATTCAAAAACTTATGTTTCTCCTCACTCCGCTCAAGATTTAGCGATAATTTGATTAGCTCTTGGAAATAACTATGCTTAATAAAGTAAATATTGCTTAATGATGATATATTAATTTGAAACTCGACAAAGAAGAAGAAAGGTGACAAGCAAAAAGCGGAAAACACAGAACTACAAGATCGCGAGGTGAACCCTTAAGGCAAAACATGACATGTGGGAGGTAGCACAAGTATGGGTGGGGATCAAATGATCCAAATACCCTCAATTTTGTAGTGGGAGGAAAACAAGAGTACCCCAATAAAATCTCATTTTCACTACTCGAACGCCGAAAAGTCTATCCAGATGGTGCCTGAGCTATGGAACTAAAACGTATATGAATAATTACACTTCAACATATTACACCGTTTTAACTAGATTCAAGGGAGACATGTGGGTGCGCTATGTTTCTGCGGTAATGGATAGATATGAAAATTCTTAGGTTAATGCGTTACGGTTTACTGATTTGTTTAGCTAACTTTAATATTCTATCTTTGATGGGTGAAACATTATTAACTGTGTTAAGATAGATTAGTGGTGTATCTAAGTGTTCCACTTTACTCTATATATACTACACTAGCCTTCTACTCACCACATGAACTTCACTGATCATAATGTCATGCGCCCTCTAGCACACATATAAGTTAAAACATTGAAAATAAAACTTATAATATTAATAATGATAATGACTGCAAGTGGCATAATATAGAAGTCGCTAATAAAATAATCAACTTAATTTCTCTGATTACGTCTTTGGACTAATTATATTTTACTTTAATAAAAGTATTTTTGTGTGAACTAGTTACATTTCATACAAACTTGTGAAAACATATAAATGTCAGGTTTTTACATATGTATGGATGGGCAAGATTTTTTACAGTAGGTGTCTGTAAAAACCGGGTTTCGATACCCATGGTGGGCAGAGCACAGATAGCCCATTGTGTAGCTTTGTGCTTAACTTCAAAAACAAGCAAACAAACAAACAATCGTCAAACGTTCACACAGGTTTGTTCAATTACTTTAGAACACAATTGAAAATACAAATTACTCTCCTCTACTCTGTTATTACAATACAATCTACGATAATTTCACTTTAAAAATCGCCACTATACGCTCTTATAGCTAAGCTCACAAACATACAGTATAGATCTATTTGACTATATCTCTCACTAATTTTGTCTTACTTTTTCTCACTTGAACTATCTTTTGGACACGTATTTATAAATAGCCCAACTGAGGCCTAGAATTTTTCACACAATACGAGATATTATGGTATAATAAAACTCGAGAAAAATTTAGAAGGTTCTGTTGACATGACGCAATAATACAACAATCGCCAATTTTCGACAACTGAACTACAACGTATGATTCGCTCAGTTATGTTAACAAGCCTGTGATAAGATATTGCTTCTAAAAATAGCTAAATTTAACATTCGCACTATAGTTAAATTAAAACAGTCGTGTATATCTAATAATATTTGTATACTACATACAAATACTGCTTCCAATTCATGCACAGTCCACTCATACTGTCTACACTAATATTTGCACTCCTCTTGATGGCTTCAATGTGGGTCAGCTTCTCCTCTTTCCTGGCTATCTGTCGGCCACCCACCTTGTGTCCAACAAAATTCAGTAAAGCATAACTGATGTAGCTCTTAGATGGTCTGATAGTCAACTCTGTTGCCCTCACTTTCTCAACTAGCTTTCTTAGTTTCTTCAGGTGACCTTCCCATCTGGTTGTGTGGGTCAAAATGTCGTCTACATAATGCAAAAACGGTTTGAGTGATTACTACTGGTGAACAGTAGGCTGAATTCAAAGGCTCGATGATTCTAGCTTTTAACATTGCATCGATGTCTTCCTTGATCAGGCCTTTCATCACATAGAGCATCTGGTAGGACTTCACTTTGATATGATCCTTGGTCATAGTCTCGAATTTGTGTTGCACAAGGTCTGTCTTGCCTGGTCTATCTGTAAATGCATCTGTATACTGGCACAGTAGCTCTTGTAAGTCTTTCTTTTGCTTGCCAGTCAGTTCTTCACTTATGTTGACATCTTTGTATGTCTCATTTCCACCTAGAGGTCTTAGGTCTAATAGGTCTTCATCTTTTATGACAAAGTCGCCATATTCTTGTTTTGAATTTATGACAGCTACACCTGCAACGTCTATCTGTGCCTCAATAGCTGCATCAGTTAGGTCTTCCTCCCTCGTGAAGTATCAATTCAACAGATTGGTGTGGTAGATCTTGGTCTTCCCATCCACTTTAACCTCAGAGTCTATTTTGTTTACCAGTTCCTGCACTTCAAAAAATACCTTCTATTAGTTTGTTGTTGTCTGCAGGAAGTAGAACCAAGACTTTCTGTTTGACTTTAAAACATAAATCTTTGGCCTTCTTGACATAGAAGTGCTTTAGTCTGCCTTGAGATGCATACAATCTCTCTTGAACAAGTTGACATGTTTCCTCCAGTCGGTTTCTGAGGTCTGAAAGGTACTGTTATGTGTTCCTCATTTCCTGTACAGTTCTGTCAATATCTGATTGGACCTCGTACTGTTCTTCTGTCCTGTAATTCGAAGGGTGACAATCCTGTACTCTCTTGTGAGACTTCTTGGAAAGCAAATAATACTGCCTGCAGCTACTAGTCTCAGTCACGTGGTCTTTCCCGGAACATCTTCTTTGGCATGCTCTTTAAGACTCCATTGACTCTCCAACAAAGGTCATTACATTTAGGGTTGTATGAGGTGGTAAAGAGCTGCCTAGTCCTGATGAGTCTGCACACCTCTTGCATCAGTACTGAGGTAAACTGAGTCTCTCGGGTCACTCAAGACTTCTTTTGGAAAGACTGCTCTGCAGAACACTTCCAGGAGGGCTTCTGCTACTCTCTCCATCTGTATCTTTCACAATACTATAGCTTCTGGGTAATGTGTCCAATAGTTAGCTACTTTTAGATGCTTTTGTCAGGTACAGGTGCTAGTGGTCTAATCATGTCCACAGCTACTCTGCTGAATGGCTGGCTCTTCCATGAGAGGCATTTCACCCAGTAGCACCTTAGATATCTTCCTTCGAGGTGCTGTCCTATGGCAGAAGTCACATGACCTGCAGAATCTGGTCACATCTCTGATGACTCCCAGCCAATGGAAGTTGCTGATGATTCTGTCTGCCATCTTCTTTGCTCCTAGGTGTTCTTCCACAATCGACTCTGAGCTAACTTCATTACTTGAATCTGGTATTCTGTTTAAATTCCCCAGTAGAACTGTGTTGATATATACAGTACAGCACTCCCTTCCTGCCCTCGATTCTGTAAGTCTCTTTCCTCTTTCTCTTGTGCTCGACTTTCTCCCACACGCTGTTTTAAAAGTTTGTGTAGTGAAGGATCTTTCTTCCGTGCTTCCTTAAGTTCCCGTAGACCTACATTCGGGATGTCACCTTTCGAGATTTGAAGGGGCTCGATGTCTTCCTTGCTCTTCTTTTCTTGAGCTCTTGTGGTGACTGCAAATGCCTCATCAGTCTCCTTTCGGTCTGTTTCTCACAAATATCTATTGCCTGGTCTATTGCCAATCACCAAGTCATAGATGGGTGTCTTCATACACACAGCCTCAAGGTCTCCTATGTAATATGGAGTGTCTACCTTTATTCTTGCTATGGGAAACTTTCTCACTGTCCAATCAATCAGCACACAAAGATATACCTTACCCATCATCTGGTCAACATACACTAGACTGGTTTTCACTTTTTGTCCTCGATATAACCTGCATCAACTGGCATGTTGTGATCTGTTGGCACCTCTCCATGTTTGTCTCATGCTTCAGTCGACACTGGCACTGCTTCCATATACTTTCTCGTCCACATATTTGGTGTTCTCTATTTTAGGAACAGTGACATTTCAGGAAAGCACGTGATCATGAACTGTTCACATATTAGTAGATCTGCCAATCCTTCAAAACTATTTTCACACTAGACCATGTCAGTTCACATTACGAAGTATTGCCATAGACGTGCCACAAATTGAAATACAGTTTATCCAGTGTAAGGTTTGACTTCTCTGAATTGCTGACAAAAACCTTCCTTAGCAAATTCATAGAATTTCAACAAGATCACTTTTAACTTGTTATAGTCCATGGCATATCTGAAGTCATGCCCACATACACTTGTAGGCCTTTTCCTGTGAGAAGGGGACTGAAACAGACTGTCCAGTCACCTGTTTCCAAGTTCTGACTTTGAGCAAATATTTCATACTTCTCCAGGAAAGCATCCACATCTTCTTTCTGTTCATCAAGTTTGGGCTGCTTAAATCAGCTGGCCCTGACCCCATTGTCATTCTTGGGTCCTTCATCTTTCTGTTGGCAATCTAAGTTTGTGATCTTAAGCTTTTTATTTCCAGTCTCTCTTCTCTCTCCTTTTCTTCTTTTGTGATTTTATTCTTTCTCTTTTAATTTTCAGTCTCTTCTTTATCCTTTTCTTCTTTATTTCTATTTCTTCTTCTCTTCTCTGCCTCTCTTCTCTATTGATACTATTCTCTTTCTAGATTTTGTTGTTTAACAACCTCTCATAGGTCACTACCTTTGAGCCAAAGTTGCTTGCCCTCTCTATCCACTTATCAAAGTCAGTCAACATAGTTGTATAGTGTGGTTGTAATATCTACAAGATTTTCATCACCACTACAGCTGTACATATATAGGCCTATTTCTGCTGTCGTTCACGTCTTATTTTACTACTGTATAATCCTGGCTGGCTCGCCAATGTCAAGTTTTACATATGTATGGACGTGCAGGAATCTTTACAGTAGATGTCTGTAGCTTGTTGGTGATAAATTTCAACAATAAACAAATAACACACAGTCCCTTTTCAAACAAGTCAAACGTATATACAAATGTTCATTACACAGTTAATTACCACAGTTGTATACAGAGCTTTAAATAATTATCTCTTTCGTCAAACATCCACACAGGTTTGTTCAATTACTTTAGAACACAATTGAAAATACAAATTATTCTTCTCTACTCTGTTATTACAATACAATCTGTGATAACTTCGCTTTAGAAATCGCCACTATACGCTCTTATGGCTAAATTCACAAACACATAGTCTAGATCTATTTGACTACATCTGTCACTAACTTTGTTTTACCGGAACTACATTTTGGATGCGTATTTATAAATAGCCCGACTGAGGCCTCGAACTTTCCACACAATACAAGATATTATGATATGATAATACTCGAGAAAATTTTAGAAGGTTCTGTTGACATGACGCAATAATACAACAATCGCCAATTTTCGACAACTGAACTACACAACGTATGATTCGCTCAGTTACGTTAACAAGCCTGCATAAACTATTGCTTCTAAAAATAACCAAATTCTACACTCGCGCTATACTTAAATTAAAATAGTCGTATATATCTAACAATAAATTAAGCTTAGCATTCATTCTTTGTAAAGCTACATTTTTACTGCTTTATTTCGGAATCAGTGTAATGTTCAAAGTAAAAACAAATTGCATATATCTTACCCAATGGATCTAAACTTTCAACATTGCTCTTTCCTATTATATGTTTTTAATTTTGTCGTTACATTAGAGTTCATTTTAAAGAGTGATAAATGGTTGATTTTATCTCAACATTTTACACTCTAGAGTATTGTCACTTCATGACATATTCTTAAGGAGCCCCCAGTAGCACAGCGGTATGTCTGCAGACTTACAACGCTAGAATCCGGGTTTCGATACCCGTGGTGGGCAGAGCACAGATAGCCCATTGTGTAGCTTTGTGCTTAACTTAAAAAACAAACAAAAAACAAAAACAATTCTTAAGGATAAAAATAAAAGAAAAACAAATCTTGACAATTTGGCAAGAAGTTCTTAAAATAAAGAAGAAATACTCATATAACATAAACTTACATATCACGTATTAAGGTTCTCTTAATGTAGAAATCATTTTACTGCTAGAACTCAATAAATCAACAATGATACAAAATAGGCATTCATACTATCCAAACGCTCATCGCGATAAACAGAGAAATCTAGATTATATACTAATAAATTACATTTGTTGTGGCCCCTAGTGGCACAACGGTATGACTGCGGACTTACAACGCTAGAATCCGGGTTTCGATACCCGTGGTGGGCAGAGCACAGATAGCCCATTGTGTAGCTTTGTGCTTAATTACAAACAAACAAACATATGTTGTGTATGTCAGTGTGCACTCGCTTACTTTCATGTGTAGAATGGTGAGTTGAACGTGGCGACATCTGTGAATGGCGTCGATCATTTAAATATAATTACATTTAAAATTGCAATTGTTTTTGTTTTTCGTATCATATAATACCCAGCGCCGTGTTTAGGTACCCAAAGACCACGCAGTTGCGGGTATGGGGTGTGTGGTTGCATACTACATATGCAAAAAATTTTTAATTTTTCACATAAGCAAGAAAATATATTTGATATACATATAAGAAAATGTATGCCCAGCAGAAAATTATCCAGTAACGTGAATCTTTATATTCTGTTTTTATTTTGTTTATTAACAAAATCATTGCAAATGTTGTCTCTTTTTTTTTTTAATGCTGTAAGAACCTGCTGCTGTAAAAATAACACCAGTAGAACGTGATTCTATATTTATACATCCTTCTACGCATGGGCGTCCACGTGGGGTGGCAAGGGTTGGCACTTGCCCTCTCCTTCCTGAAAAATGAGAAACATGATTATTTCTAATATACAACATTGTTTATTGACAAAAAAGTGGACATGGATAAACG
>NW_013665619.1:114036-122586 GCF_000517525.1 Limulus polyphemus
CAAATTCTATGGCACTCTTGGATTTAATGATCCCAGCCACCAAATGACCCTCTTTATGGAGCGTTTGTTACAATGTACATTGTCGAATGTTGTCGCCTTGCTTCTTTTCGTCAACGTCGTCATTGGCCTTGGTCTTCTCGCTGCCACCTGAACTTCCAGACATTTCTCAAGTCATCATATCCGCCTAATTAATAGTTATGACCCATCTCCGAAACTTTTTTAGGCAAGTTTTCTTTCTTTCCTTTAAAAACTAAATCCCTGCCGGTTTTTTTGTTTCTTTGTCATATGTAATAGGCCTGTTACTATCAAGTTACTTCAGTTTTGGCTTTTGGAAGAGACATGCTGACAAGCTGTCAATCTATTCGTTGGAAGACATCAGATCGTAAGGTAAAAAACACTCAAGCTAATTCTGTAAAAATCACAATGTTATTCAAAATGATGTTCTTCGTTATGGTTACGTTCAGCGGCGTATTCAAAACTTCATACTATTCGGTGCATTCTTCTTAGGGTTAACATTTGTGGCTTCTTGTTATAATATGTAGTCATTCTAGAACGAAAAAAAATCATAATTGATATTTACTTCCTAATTATTAGGAGGTTATAAATATTTTGGATCTGAAATTTGACAATTTTCTGATGCATAAAAGTATTTTTAATCTTGAAATAAAAATATTCTACACGTTGGACAGTCAATATTCGAAAAAAATATTCACGAGAAAATCATTACTTAAAAAAATCCTAAAAGTTAATACAAAAATCTGATATTTTGTACGCGAAAGCCTTGTAATGTTTACTGATAATATAATCTGCAAAAATTCGTGAATATACGCATACTGTATATAAAAATTATAGTATTTTCTTGACTGTAACCATGGGCTTCCGGAAAAATTTTTCCAAGAAGGGGCAAAGTTTTCCTGGGGGGGAGTAGTGTGAAATTGTGAATTGAATAAAAAAATCATATACATATACTGAATGAATAAAGAATAATTAAGTTTCTCATTTTCCATCCCTTGATTCTGACTCCCCCCTCTCCCTCCCGGGGGACCGCAAGGTAATTTATGTGGAAGAACCACAAAGCTACTAAACATGGCACTGATAATACATAAAGTAGTTACAATTGTCTTAAGTGCTATTCTAAATCATGGATTTTATATATATATATATATATATATATTGTTTATTCAGTTTCATAATTTATTCAGTAAACCACGAAATATTGCTGAAAGTTTGATGGCGGCTTGAACTTCTTGACACTGTGCACATTTGAGAGAGTCATGATTAGTGTTTATTAGACCGGCAGCGCAGAGATCTTCCGCAATCTTTTTCCTGTCTTCATGACATACCTTTCCTACATGTTTGTTTGTTTGTAATTCAGCACAAAGCTACACAATGGGCTATCTGTTAGATAGTTGTTAGAAAAATAAAAACTGTCTTAGCTGAAGATAACTCTTACCTTACTAGTCTTACCATTCTTACCATAAAGTATGAAAAAAGATGATGCTTCAAATTATCAATTCCCTTAACAATATTAAACACCTCAATCAGATCTCTTCTAACTCTTTATTTTTCCAAGAGAAAACAAATATTAACCAATCCTCTTATGACAACCTTCTCATCCCAGGTATCGTCCTGGTAACCCTCTTCTGAACCCTCTACAACAATTCAATGTCCTTTCTAAGTTAATGAGTCCAAGACTGAACACAATAATCCAAATGTGGCTTAAACAGTGACCTATACAATGAAATTATAACCTCTTTAGACTTGTATTCAGTATTTCTGTAGATATAATCTAAAACCCTATTTGCTCTGTCACTAGCAATAACACATTTCATGGATGGCATAAGAAACTGATCAACTAGAATACCAAGATCCTTTTCTTACATAATACTGTTTAGGCTATTTCCATAAAAATTATACCCACAAATGAAATTATAATATCTCACATACATTACTCTGCATTTATTATAATTAAAGCTCATCTGCAATTTATTTGCTCAACTCACCAAATAATCCAAATCCTTTTGTAAAGCAGTATCATACTCCTGGCGGCCGGCAACACCCAAATTTCTAATATCATCAATAAATTTAAATTTATTGACCATTCCTTCATTTATGTCATTGACGTAAATCAAAAAGAGCAATGGTTCTAACACTGAGCCCTGAGGTTCCCCACTTGCAACATTAATCCAGTTCGATTAAACTCCATTTATAATAACCCTCTGCTTTCTACCATAAAACTAGTTTTCTATCCAATGAGCCAAACTATCATACACACACACCTACAGACATAACTTTTTTATGCGGCACCTTATCAAATGTTTTAGGAAAATCGAGATACACCAAATCCACATCTGTATCCTCATCCACATCAGCAGTAACCTCTTCAAAGATTGTCAAAAGACTAGTTCGGCAAACTTAATCCATAGTGAAATCATGCTGACTATTCAACAAAATTTTAAACTTTGTTAAATGAATTTACAAAGCATCTTTTATAATATTTTCAAAAACCTTCTTTGAGAAGCAGAGTAACATTAGCCAACTTTTAATCTTTTGGTACTTGCTCACTGTTCAAGAACTCGGAAAAAATAGTTGTATATGTCACATTTTCAATCCTTAACCTCCTTCAAAACCCGCAGGTAAGTATTATCTGACCCAGGTGCCTTATCATTCTTTAAACTTCCCAATTTTTTTAACAAGCTCAGAATTAATGTTATTATCTTTTTTCCATCTAGTAATTGTTCAGGATGAATAATATTACTTAAATCTTCATCAGTAAAAATTTGAGAAAAAAGTAAAATTTAATAACCCAGCCAGTTCATAACCATCAGATATTAGTTTTCCTGTATCACTCCACAACGGCCTTACCCTCATCCTAACATTTTGCTTACTCTAAATGCATTTAAATAAATCCTTACAATTAATTTTTATACTTTCAGGTAATATTTCTTCGTTTAGTTTTCTATTTCCTAGTTTCCAATTTCACCAGTTCTCTTGAACTTCTGTATCAAATCACCCATTATTGCAGTCAATTTAAACATCTTAAATTTATGTTTTTCATTCAATTTATCTTTTTACCTTCTGCAAGTGAAAGTGGCTTTCTATTTTATATGCATCTATTTTATAGTCAATCAAATTGTTTGAAATTCATTGTTGACAAAATCCCTTACTCTTTGCAAGAATGTATGGCATACTCTATGGTATTTTTAGTAAATTACCTGGATAATATCATGATAATACTGAATTCATTACATGTGAAATGTTGGAACAGACTTGTTTAAAACTGGAAATTATTGTAGCAGATGAAATATATAACTTACAATTGAGTGTGATGCCTCAGCACAGTAATAAACGTTAAAATACTTAATAATAATACTATCCATATTGTCATGTTTTTATGTATGTGTAGGCAGGATTCTTTACAGTAGGTGTCTGTGATATGTTGGTAATAAATTTCAACAATAAATGGACGGTCCATAATCCATTTGTTTCAAAATAATATATTCAAAACAAGTCAAATGTATGCACAAAAATTTGTTTCACTATTAGTTCTCACAGTTGTATCCAGAGCTTTAAATATTTTTATATTTTTCGTCAAAGTTCACACAGACGGGTTCAATCACTTTAGAACATCCTTTGAAAAGACAACTTATTCTTCTCCATCTCTGTTATTACAATACAAGCTGTGAAACTCACTTTAGAAATTGCTCATTATGGCTAAACTCACACATAGTCTACTTCACTTTTACTTTCATTAACTTGCCCAACTAAGGCCTAGAACCTTATACAAATTAAGAGATATTATGATGCAAAAATACTCAATTAAAGCAACAAGAAAAATTCAGAAGGTTCGAGTAACATGACGTCAATTCACAACATATTATCTACACAACAAATGATTCATAAACAATTACATAAGCAAACCTGCCATAACTATTGCTTCTAAAAATAACTTACATTAACATTCACAATATATATACACTAAATAATACTCTGGTATTAAACTGAAAATGAACAGTCATGTATACCTAATATTTATAATATGTTTTATACATATAAATCTGTTCTCAGTTTATGGAAAAAGTCTAGTCATACAGTCTGCACCAACATTTGCAGTCCCACTGATGGCTTCAATGCAGAATCGATAGTTCTGGAGGTACTCTGCCCACCTCATGATCCCCACACTGTCAATTTTGCACCTCTAGATGTATGCAAGGGGCCGATGGTTCGTCTGGAAGAAGAACTCCTTCCAGACAGCAAATATGATGGCCAGACACTCGTTCAATCACAGAGTAGTTTATCTCACTACCTAAGAGCTTTTTATTTACGTACATTACTGGAAACAGTCTGTCTTCATGTTCTTGTAGGAGTTCTACTCCAATTCCATTGCCCTGAATGATGAACAGTTTGTTGAAGTCTGGCATTCTAAGGATTGGTGAACTTCCTATCATGTTCTTTAACTTTTGGAATGTCATCTGCTGTGGTTGTTTCCACTTCACATTCTTGGGTAGGCCTTTCTTGATCAGGTCAGTCAGTGGTGCAACAACTTCAGCATAGTTTGGAATGAATTTCCTGTTGTATCCTGCTAACCCCAGGAAGGATCTCACTTGCTGTTTGGTCATCAGAGCTTGTGCACCTTGTATTCAGGTTAGTTTCTCTCCTACCATGGTAATCCGTTGGTCACCCACCTTCTATCCAACAAAGTCCAGCACAAAATAGCCAATGTAGCACTGAGATGGTCTGATGTTTATACCTGCTGCCCTCACTCACACAAACACTCTGAAGTTCTTGAAATGGTATTCCATTCTGGCTGTGTTGGGTAGAATGCCAGCCACATAATGCAACTTCCTCATCATGCAATTGAATGTCGCTGCTGAGTTGACTAGTCCAAATGGAATCCTCTTGAACTAGGAGCATCCATTTGGTGTCACAAAAGCTGTCTTCTCATTGTATGCTGCCTCCATCACAATCTGCCAATAACCTTTACTGAGGTCGATTTTGGTAAAGAATTTGGTCCTGTATAATTTCGCCATAATAGCCTCTGGATTGCCCATAGAATCGGCGTCGAACTTCATCAAAATCATGATTACCACTGGAGAACAGCGGGTTGAGTTCAAAGGCTCGATGATTTTAGCTTCTAACATTGCCTCGACTTGATCAGGACTCTCATCACATAGGGCATCTGGTAGGACTTCACTTTGATGGGATCCTGGTTTCGATCTCGTGTTGTACAAGGTCTGTCTTGCCTGGTCTATCTGTGAAAGTATCTGTGTACTGCCACAGTAGCTCTTGTAGATCATTCTTATGCTTGCCAATCAGTTCTTCACTTATGTTGACATCTTTGTATGTCTCATTTCCACCTAGTGGCAATAGGTCTAATAGGTCTTCATCTTCTATGACAAAGTCACCATTTTGTGGTTCTGGATCTGTGACAGCCAAACCTGCAATATCTATAGCTGCACCCGTCAGGTCTTTCTCCCTCTTGAAGTACCTCGTTAACAGATTGATGTGGTAGATCTTGGTCTTCTCGTCCACTTTCACTTTATAGTCCACCCAGTTGACCACTTCCTGCACCTCAAAAGTTCCTTTCCATGACAGGATGAGTTTGGTGTTGTCTGTGGGTTTCAGGTCTAAGATCCTTGGTCTTCTTGTCATAAAAGTGCTTCTTACTGCCTTGAGCTGCATACAAACTATCTTCAATGAGTTGACAGGTGTCCTCCAGTTGGTTTCTGATGTTTAACATGTACTGGTATCCATTCCTCACTTCTGACTCTTTTTCTCCTGTCCACAGTTCTTTCAATATCTGCATCGGATTTGTTATTATTCTTCTATACAGAAACTTGAAGAGTGAAAATCCTGTAGTTGCTTGTGAGATTTCTCGATAAGCAAATAATACTTCCTGCAGGTACTTGTCCCAGTCACATGATCTCTCCTGGCACATCTTCTTCAGCATGCTCTTTAAGACTCCACTGACTCTCTCACAAAATCCATTACATCTAGGATTGTACAGGGTGGTAATAAGCTTTCTAGTACAGATGAGTCTGCACACCTCTTGCATCAGTTCTGAGGAAAACTGGGTCTCTCTGTCACTCAAGACGTCTTTTGGAAAGCCTACTCGGATGGTGTCCACATCCAGGAGGGCTTCTGCTACTCTCGCTGTCTCTATCTTCAGCAATGCTATAGCTTGTGGGTAACATGTTGCATAGTTGACTACAGTCAGCATGTACCGGTTGCCTTTGCAAGATATGTGCTAGTGATCAAGTCCACAGGTACTCTGCTGAATGGCTGTTCTATGAGAGGCACTTCACCCAGTGGAACCTTAGCTAACTTCCCTCTAGATATTGTCCTTTAGCATATGTCACAGGACCTACATGATCTGGTCATATCTCTAATGACTCCCAGCCAATGGAAGTTGCTGGTGCTCCTGTCTGCCCTCTTCATTGCTCCTAGCTTTCCTCTCACAATCCACTCATGAGCCAACTTCATCACTTCAATCTGGTATTCTGTTGGTACTGTGATATGTTTAACTTCCCCAGTATAATTGCATTGATAAATCTGGTACAACACTCACTTAAAATGAGCTGTCATCTATTTGTAACACACATATTGTATAAAGGTGATGAGTAATGGTTACTTTTGGATAATGTAGTAAGATTTATACAAATAATTTGCCAACATGGAGTGCTCCATACATATTTGCAGGTGTCCTATAAAAATGGTACCAGTGATAACACAAAATAAGAAATAAACAGCACCCTAAAAATTAAATGATAAAAAATTACACAACAAAGATGGTTATCCTATGTAGGATACTAAGGTTCTTCATAAGGATAGAAGACCACTGAGCATTGCCTTTATTTCAGTCTGTTTAGGCTTGCTGCTCTGATGTTTAAAATGTAAAATTACAAAAATTTAGCTTTCAATGCATAAAAATTACATTTCATTATCATTATTCCAGATCCACTTACATCTATTTGACCTTTATTTGTCTCTGTTCATTATAATATTGACCATAATTCCCTCAATCAAGTCCATTTTAGGTGAATATTTTTAACATTTATTTCTCATTTTCCAGCCATGTTATAGTTTTTCTGTACTTAGTTTAAAAGTAAGTAATAAACTTCTCCATACAAAAATATTTAGTGTTTGTACATATATGAGCCCTACAGTGATAATTAAAATCATCAGAAAAGTTATTTCAACATGTAAAATGCCCAATACCTTAGAAAAAATGTTAAGGAAGTGTGTAATTTTTCATTAAACTCGCATATGTTTTGTATAAAACTTCTTTGTCCTAAATCAACCAAAACAACATAAAATTGCAGACAAGAGACCACTTGCTCTTTTAAGAATGTAGTATACAGCCACTCCTGAGCAAAGTAAAAATTTTAATTCACTTTAGTTTATAGGAACTCATCTTTTCTCCTCATAAGCTCTTGAAAGGACAATATGATGCCAGCTTCCACTACTGCCAATGGCAACTCATTCCATTAGCTAATTACCCAGTTAGAAAAATAAAACCATCTTAAATGAGCCTAACTTGTCCTTTCCAAATCTTAAACTTGTGTCCTCTTGTCTTCAAAATATAACACAAGGAAATTGGAGGTCTTTATTCTATTGACCCCTCTTCCCTCAGTAATATTGTTAACTTCAATAATATCACCTATTTATTTTTTTAAGAGATAACAAGAGGTTTTAACCTATCCCCATAAGACAATTCTTCCATCCCTGGTATCATCTTAGTAGCCCCTCTCTGTACCATTTTCAGTACCAAGTTTGGCTTCTGATCACTGAGTAGTGGAAGAGTATTAGAAGATTGGAAGCTGGCTAATGTTAGTCCAATATTTAAAGAAGGTAATGAACATTGTCCAGGCAATTACAGGCCAGTTAGTCTTACATCAGTAGTTGGAAAGGTTTTGGAGAGTGTGATTAAAGATGCACTGCACAATCACTTAAAGCAGTTTGATATAGTGTCAAATAACCAGCATGGTTTCATTAAGGAAAGTTTTGTTTAACAAATCTTCTGACATTCTCTGAGGATGTTACCACAAGAGTTGATTAAGGAAATACTGTGTTTACCTTGATTTTCAGAAAGTGTTTGATAAGGTGCCTCACAAAACTTATTACAAAAATTAAATCAGTGGGGAGGGGAATGTTATTAAATTGGCTGGAGAGTAGAAAGTAGTAATAAATGTAGTTAGATCTGACTGGATCACAGTTACAAGCAGTGTGCCTCAGGGCTCTGTGCTGGGTCCTCTGCTGTTTGTGATTTATATCAAGGATATTGACTGTGGAATGACTAACAAAATTTTGAAACTTACAGATTACATTAATATTTTTGGAGTGCCTAACTGTATCAAAGATGCTGCAGACTTACAAGGAGATTTAGATCATTTGATGCATTGGGCCAATACATGGCAGGTGATTTTTAACTATCCAAAATGTAAAGCGATGCATGTAGGTCTTCACAATTCAAATTATTGTTATAATTTAAATGGGAATACATAAAATACTGTGGTTGAACAAAAAGATCTTGATGTTGAGATCAAAAAA
>NW_013665619.1:123484-133110 GCF_000517525.1 Limulus polyphemus
GACCATAGGCGTAACAATATGATTAAACACTATCAAACTGTAAATATGGCTATCTTCTGGTGTACAATGAAACGTGTGTCTATCTAAACCAGAAAAAACTCCATTGAAAACTACTTCTTGCAAAACGCAACCTGTATTCAAAGGCTAATTGAGGAAGTTCACTATCTGTTGACTTCAAGAGTCTCTAAAAACAACTTTCTATTGCCTGACATACTTTGATTACACTTGCTGATGCCTTTACTAAATCACCTCTATTTTCTTTGTTGTAAAATTGACAAGTTTCTAGGATTTCCATCTGTAAAGGCCTTCAAACAATCTGTACAATGCATTATTTTTATGTTATTTTGATTACATATCTAGCCTTTTATCCTACAGCTGCTTCCTTATAGGGGAAAGAAGTATGCAATTTGGTGCATCTTGTTTAAGATCACGTACTCCAAGATCATACCCGCGCATCACATACATGTCTAACTCATATGTACAACTATCAGGAAGTGCCATACGATCTTTTTGTGACATGTAAAACTGACGTTTCATCGTGGGCAGTGCAGTTTTCCTGCTACTTTTATTTCATGAAACATGTGCAATTTTTTTATATTTCAGCTAATTGTCGAACAGAAAGTTGTTATTACAACCGCAAGAGGACCTAATAGTATTAAAAATGGAGTTTCAAATAATCTTGGGTTAGTTTTATAACATAAAAGATACTTCAAGAGGGGTGAAGATTGATTGCATTAATAAGCTCAATAAATGGTGTTTTACGTCGCGTTCAATATGTTCTTTGCCTGATGATATCTAGTGACTGAAGAATGTTTTCTATTTCTCTAGAAAATGTTTCAAAAACGACTTAACGGAAATTCATGTTAGATTCTTATAATTTTTTAGCCAATGTATTTCTGGAGTTGAACAAATCTAAGGGTCAATCAAATGTTCTTATAAATACAACTGTAGGCTCACTTCCCTTAAACTTAGGCATCTGCCACACTTGAACTTAATTTGTGCTGGAAAGTTAAGTTACCTTTTTTTTGCTTCTGTCATTAATCTTAATTCATTTCGTAGGTATAAGCCCTCTTATTCCTACAATTTGTGCAAAACAGTAATGAATTTCCATTTGATGTATTCACCGTTTCGACTTTCTAAAATTTCCTCATGTGCAAAAGTGTTTTGAATGAGTTTTAGCATGTGGCACATATCAAGTATGATATAAAATTTGCATTTGTCACTGCTAGGGTGGAAATATCATGGCTGCACGTTTTCTGGTGACATACTGGCTCCCAATTCTTTCACTAAGGAGAAGTAACAATTTATACCATCACAAATAAGTGTTATATTCGTAATCTCAACATCTAACATTTTTGTAGGCATATTCTCAGCAAGTTAGCTCATTCTTGTCTTGTCATGTTATTGATAAAGAAATAGCCAACAAACTCCATCCAGTTGTTGTTTAAAGAAACAATAACAAACACCAATACATCACTGGCAAGAGGATTTTTATCGTCTCTGTATCTGCTCCAACATCAAAATAGCCAAGGAATTCCTTTCCATCCCACTCCACACGTTTTATTATGATCATTGCATCTCGCATAAAAGCACAAATGTTTTTACTGTTTTTTTTCTATTTTTACCAGTCATTGAAATGCATTAAATGCTTCTTGTGTAAAGCTAGGTGCCCCATTAATGCTTTAATACAACTTTAGAATAATAGATGAATATAATACAGCAAGATTAAAAACACATCTAACAAACTGTACGCTTTCGTGGAGTATAACTGCAGTGTCAAAGCAAAAGACCGCAAAAGTGAAGGATATGTCTTGTGATTCAGTTTATTCTTCCTGTTAATAATCATTTCCTTTCTAAAGGTTTATAAAGGGGTATCGAAAAAGATGCTGTTCTGCATATTAAAACAATTGGTGAATTTTTTATTTTTTTTCAGAGCTTGCACAATTATTTTTAATGAAAACAAAACGGTTCGTTTCAAACGCTTGTTATTTTCTTGTGCAAACTTTAATTTTTAGCTAAACCGTATTGTTTAAATGATCAATTATCTTGCTTATTCAGGGTTTGCATGCAGTAATAGTAATAAAATCCATGGACGTTTCAATGCTTGAACTGCTGTTTTTCAAGGTGTTTATGGCGCTCGACTCGCAATCTGAGAGTCGCTGGTTCGAATCCTAGTCACACCATACATGCTCGTCCTTTCAGCCGTGGTGGCGTTATAATGTGACGGTCAATCCCACTTTTCGTTGGTAAAAGATAGCCCAAGAGTTGTCGGTCTGTGGTGAGGACTAGCTGCCTTCCCTCTAGTCTTAAACTGCCAAATTAGGGATGGCTAACGTGTATCTTTGCGCGAAATTCAAAAAACAAATAAGGACTCCCAACAACAGAAATTCATGAAACTTTTGACAATGTCATGGTTTTGTCTTACTATCCGAAACAAACAGCTTGGTCGAAACATTTGCTACTGAATATGAACTTTCGCATGACAAACAACGAGACAATACAGCGTTCAGTTAAAGAAAATAGGCTTACCTCAAACGTCAGGTATTTTCAGCAAAGAATGTACACACAGAGCAAGTTTTATTGCCTAATTATCTTTCTGTTTAGCTTTACACTCGACATTTGCTAAGTCACACTGACGCTGTAAAATCACGTTAGCAAAGTTTTTGTGTGTGTTAGGAGAAAATTACGAAAAAAAAAATCACGCTTCTCGGAAACTACAGGACAGTTGAACGGGGTGCCGCACTAGCGAGGACAAAGACATCTAATAAAAATAAACAACTTTAATGATTGATTGACTTCTCGAAGCTTCTGAAAGGCTCAATGAGCGACCGAGTGCGAAACTGCTAACGCATGGTGGAGCCAGCATGCTTTCCCATTCAGAACTTCATCAGTCAATGAGCCTGTTTGAGCGGTACATGAATTTCACTTGTTTTTCTTATATTTATTTCACCAAATCCACTAGTGTGAAATGGGAAAATTGTAATTTTAACATGATTAAGACGGAATTTAAGTGCATTAGGGCTAAAATTACTGCCACAAAAGCCGAAATGATGGACAGATAAACAAAATAATACGAGCAATAATACAGTGTCAGACTATTGTTTTGTTACATGAAAACAAACAATGTGTTGGTAAAAACCTTGTTCTAAATTGCTGAATAAAACGATAGAATTGTAGCTATTGAATGAAAAAAATGATTAACTTTTGTTCACATCTAAATATGTGTGTTTTGCACGGTCACTGACATTTTATAGGGCTAGAATAGTTTCCTCGATTGGTTTAGCTTTTTGCTTAACTACAAACAAACAATGGTTTGTTTTGAATTTTGCGCAAAGCTACACGAGGGCTACACGCCCTAGCTGTCCCTAATTTAGCATTGAAAGACTAGAAGGAAGGCAGCTAGTCATCACCACCCACCACCAACTCTTTGGCTACTCTTTTACCAACGAATAGTCGATTGACCGTCACATTATAACGCCCCCTCAGCTGAAAGGGTGAGCATGTTTGGTAGAACAGGGATTCGAACCTGCGATCCTTAGATTACGAGTCAAGCGCCCTAACCACCTCGCTATGCCGGGCCGGTTTCCCCGAGTGTGTCAACTGAAAAAAAAAATTCTTGATAGGGATTCAGTTTTTAAAGGAAAGAAACTTTCAAAAACTGGGGCGTCCGGGGATATTAGTATCCCCCTTCGCCCCGCTCGAGATAAGTTATTTGTTAGATTCGTGAAACATTTAAATTTAGTTGGAGAGATTGGTTAGATATTGCCCTATGGTGAATTTGAAGTATTGAGATTGGTTTGTTTGTTTTTGAATTTCGCGCAAAGCTACACGAGGGCTATCTGTAACACACATTGACATTTGACAATCAAATACATACAACTCGAAAACTCTACACTATGTCTTATCAGCTGAAAGTACGACAAAGGACCAACAATGGCCATTTCATAACTTCTAATGACGTCACATGAAATGGTCAATGATCAATCCAATTCAGAATAGAGATCAATGGTGCGTATGTACATTAAGAATGTTCTTGAAGTTTGAAAAGTGTAATGATTGTTGAATTTCAATTATTTCTTCTGGTATACCTATAATGTATCAAATATTAAAATATTATTGTTATAACATGATATATACTTAGTGTATGATTATTTTAAGTGGAATGTGTATTTAAAGAATAAATAATTTTAGGTAAAGTTTTAATGGCTTGTAATACTTGCTACTTGTACTGCCATACAATCGAAACATTAAACAGATATTACGATTATTTTTCTAGTATCGTTTACCTGTGTACTAGTATTTCCATGTTCTTATACATAACAGAGCACAATGTTTGTCTACTTTCCACATTTTTCGAACGTTATTTGAATGAACAGATGTACTAAATTCTACGAATGCAGGGCCAGGCGTGTCTGGACTGCGGATTCATGGCTAGCGACAGTTGGGGCATGGGTGTGCCATAAGAATGACAGTCAAATCCCACTATTCGATCAGATTAAGATTATCTGCCTTCTCTCTAATCTGTCAGCTCAAGATTAGGGACGGCTATGCACAGGTAGCCCTTGTGTATTTTAGCGCGAAGTTCTGAAACAAACAATGGCTTTTTTTTCGAAATTCAAATTTAGTAAGTGAAGCATATTGTTTCTATAATACACTATCTTCTAAAAATGGCTTTGCGCCAAAGGAAAGAGAGAAAATTGAAAATTTTATATACAAATTATAGTAATGACAAGTCTGCCGTATCCTTTTAATATTACACATTTTCAAACACACACCATGCTTTTCCACCTTCATTTTTATTATGTTCGGTTATGCATTACATTTCAACTTTTATTTAAATAACGTACATTACACACTATTAAAGAACGAAATTAGAAACTTTTTAAGTCGACCTAAAATACTGTTAAGTGCAAGTCATTCGAAGATGGTTTTTCCACCTCCGACACTTATTTATACAGTTTGCTTTTAGTCAGTAACTCAAACATTTTAAGTAACTTGGATCCACTTTATCAAATACTTTGGGTAAAACCATGTGGTCAATGTACCATCAAATATTTTGTCATGTTTGTAAAAATTTGGTATGTATGATCTGTAATAACTAATATATTAAAACTATATTTAAGTGTCTTGTGAGCGATTCAGAGATACCTGATATTTAACTTCTGCAACAAGATGCTCATTAGGGAGACAAGGTGAAAACCATGCTAAAGATTGTTTAGAGATTTTCGGTTAATATATTTATTATATTTCAATCTTCTCTTCTGAAGATTCACAGACTTTTTTTAGTTGGATAACTTCTGACTCACTTTCGTTTTAAAAGTTTTGTATTTTTATTGGCAATTACAAATTGATATAATGTCTAGTGCTTCTGACTGGATGTATTTGTATGGTTCTATGGATTGAGAAACTATTCGGTTGGCATTATACACTTAATACTGTACAGATGGATGGGAGGTTGATCCAAGAAATGTGTGATCGTCACATGTATCCATACATGATTTTAAAAAGATGGAAGACGTTTTTAATTAAATGAAAAATATTTATATTCTAATAAGTAAGAATAGTTCTTAGAAGGTTTTATTATAAACCATAAAATATAGTGAAATGTAATAAGATCGTACCCTGCAACTTTCATATTGTTACCACAACGGAAGTCACGTGACGCTGCTAGCGCATGCGTAACTGAGTTTCTCGAATTTTCAAGGAAGTTCGAGTGTGACCGAGTTTGTTCGAGACGCCCTCTTTTTCAGTATATAAGCTTGACAGATAAGCCAGCGAGAGATAGATAATTAAAGAAGCGAACAGTAGTGACGGTAAGTAAAGTGTGTGAATCGCTGTGATTTATAGCGTGTATTATAAAAGTAGTTCAGTTTAAAGTGACGAGAAACGTATTGATTTTGCAATTACTGTGTGCTGAAAGTTTGTATCGAGGAAGAATAAACTGGTTTAATCAAGAAAAAACTTGTATTGCTGAAGTTCCTGGGAAAGAATTTCTACCAGAAATTAACAAACAACCAGATACGTAACAATATTCAATGACACATATTTGATTCAAAGAATATCTGATATAGAATATTTTCCACCTTATTGTAAATATGAAAAATATAAGATAAAAACAGTTTACCATTCTTAATACTATGAATGAATTACATTTATATAGAGAACATTCTTTCGAATAGCACTTTTAATGAGGACAAATTATTCACTTAATGTTATTATATATAATTTATTATTACACTACACGTGAGAAGTCAACTGATTATTCGTATCTCGTTGAATACTTTGATAATCATTGTTCTTATGTTAAGTAATTATGATACCATTCGACATAAAATACTCCCATAAATTGGAAGTAAAAGACAAGGAATTTAAATTTGTAGGTAGGTGGCAAGTCTGCATTAAGGTAGTTTGAGGCCCTGGCGCACTTATTTTTTGAAGCCCCTTGAATAGGTTACAAGCAAATTTAAAGTTATTTATAGTTAATACATACTAAGTTAATTACAGAATATAGCTAATTATTTGAAGTAAATTAGAATATGATGCATCTAACTTTTAAAGATGATAAATTAAAATCAAACGATTGTAATAATAATAATTATTTACTTGTACAACGTGGCAAGTAAGAATGAATTAGGTGCGTAAAAACAATATAGTTATTATAAAACATTACGGAAGCATGCCAAAACATTACCCTAAAATAGTTTTCCTTCCTTTGGCGGGAGCAAAATCTCTAATTACATCTTCATAATCTATTTCCCTAAGCATTGCTCTTTCTATCGTGAGCAAGAAAAGGGCATTTAAGCGTTTCATTTAACATCGAAGCTCGCAATTAATTTTTAC
The DNA here is from genome assembly GCF_000517525.1 of Limulus polyphemus. Classification (NCBI taxonomy): domain Eukaryota; kingdom Metazoa; phylum Arthropoda; class Merostomata; order Xiphosura; family Limulidae; genus Limulus; species Limulus polyphemus. The sequence goes on from NW_013665619.1 coordinate 130,325, forward strand.
TCTAGCCATTTTAGAAAAAACTCTCTCTGCACTGCAGTTCGTGGCGGGTAGGAACAAACTTATTCCTAATGCCACGTCAACAATAGGAAAAACAGATTCGAGTTTGTTTTTTCTGATTGCTTTGATGCATTGTTGGACGGATGGTGTTTCAAGATCAAAAAATTTTGCAAACTCTGCCATTTCATCGGGAAAAAGAGCTGTCTAGATCCGGAGAGTATGTTTCCAAATCTTTTAGCTGCAGCAAAAATTTCAGTCTCATTTACATTTTTGAAATTAGATAGAAAACCAAACTTCATTTCTGTCACTTTATATGCAGCAAGCCGATTTTCTAAACACATTTGTAACTTGTCAACTACCGGTATAACATTTTATACGCAAAACTTCTGAGTTCCAGACAAACTAATTTAAAGTAGTAAAGTAGTTGGGCTAACATAGAAGGTCACTCGACGGCAAAAAAAACAACAAAAAACGGCTACACAGGTGAGTGATATATTTCTTGTTTTTGGCCTGACATGGCCAGATGTTCAGGGCGCTTGACTCGCAATCTACGGGTCACGGGTTCGAATCCCCGTCCCACCAAATATGCTCGATCTTTCAGCAGTGGGGCGTTATAATGTGACGGTCAATCCCACTGTTCGTGGGTAAAAGAGTAGCCCAAGAGTTGGCGGTGGGTGGTGATGACTAGTTGCCTTCCTAGTTGTCTTACACTGCTAAATTAGGGACGGCTGCCGCAGATAGCCCTCTTGTAGTTTTGCGCAAATTCAAAAAAGAAACAAACAAATTCTTGTTTTTCTTATCTATTCTTTATTTATTATAAAGTGTAACTAAAAATGTAAAACTTTGAAACTTTTAGGCTAGATAAGATTGAATTAGGTAATATAAATAAATATGATGATAATAGAAATAAAACATTTTACGAGGTACACTCGCAAGGACTAACAGCACTTCTTATAGCGGGAATTTTAAAAATCACGGTCCGAAAGGCAATAAAACAATAAAATTTTATTATAAACAGTTGTATAAAAACAATATAAACACTAACAATGTATTTTTTTTACTAATTCGAAAATAATATCTTTACAAAAATCAACCACTGAGATCTCGAAAAGTGCATAGAAGTAGAAGGTTTATAAATTAATTGTAACTCTTTAAAATCTAATAAAAAGTTTACACTTATATTTACGAGATGGTAAGACTTAATTTGATTTTTTATCGAGTCAACTAGAGGCTTTTTTATTCCCTAGTTATTGCTTTTTTTTATATTTCTTGTTTTTGGCTTGACATGGTCAGGTGGTTAGGGCGCTCGACTCGCAATCTGCGGGTCGCAAGTTCGAATTCCCGTCACACCAAACATGCTCGCCCTTTCAGCCGTGGGGGTGTTATAATGTGACGGTCAATTTCACTATTCATTGGTAAAAAGAGTACCCCAAAAGTTGGCGGTGGGTGGTGATAACTAGCTGCCTTCCCTCTAGTCTTACACTTCTAAATTAGGGATGGCTAGCGCAAAAAGCCCTCGTGTAGCTTTGCCCGAAATTCAAAAAACAAACAAACAAACATATGACGGGCATTCAGCCAATCTATAGATCTATATAAACCACTTTCTGTTCATAACGTCCATTTGTCGGTAATGCTTGACTCTGTTCGTAAGATTTGAATTGGCTTAGTGGTTAGTCTTACGCAGAAGTCTCACGACCATTACCTACGTTCTGAAGGTTTGTTGCATTCACTGAGCTATACATAAGTGGAGGGGACATGGCCACCAATAAAACGAAGCTATAGCACCCTTTTATATCCCCAGCGTATGTGGCTATGTTGTGCGAAAGCTGCTGATGTGCTCAAGTTCTTGCTTCGATTATTTTGAGTCATCAAATATAGTCACATTTTAACAAACAACACTAGCTGAATAAAAAGTTATCTATATATATGAAAGCGAAATCTGTTGTATGCTTGTCCGCTAACTCTTAGCACACTATTTGACCAATCTCCACCAAATTTGGCATGGTGACTCATATGGTCCCCAGAAGTAACATGGGGGGGGGGGGGTCAAAATTATATCTCTCTAACTGTTAAACCGATAACTTTAGACATATAATAGTTAGATTAGATTTGAGGGTAGGTTGGTAGAGATCATGATGAGAAATAAAATCTAATCGGGTATACACGCGCCCACACTTGATATTGGTGGCGCATAACAATTGGCTAAAATTCCCCATTACGTTTGCTTGGTTGTCAAGGGGACACACTGATGCAACATCACCAAATTTTGTCCAATTGGAAACATTTGCTACAACTCTATAATAACCTGCAGCACTGGTTTAGTCGCAGCACATTTCAATTTTGAAAATGCCCTTCAGCTTAACAAGCTAACAAAGCTAAAACCAGGAAGACAGTCCAAAGAGAAAACCCGAAAATCTATATATATATATAAAAGCGAAATGATATGTTTGTCTGTGCGCTAGCTCCTCGCACACTATTTGACCAATCTCCACCAAACTTGGCATTGTGACTTCCACGGTCCCCACAAGTAACGTTGGTGGGTCAAAATTCCTAGTAGAGGTTGGACCCCCATCTTATTCCGGAAAAACTACCAAATCAGCACAACTTGACATAGTGATACAGGATGACATGAGGAAGGTTTTAGCCCCTTCTAATCTATACAAATAAACGTCAATGTGTGTGTGTATATATATATATATATATCTTCCTTATACATTTCTAAATTTCTTGATCAATCAGCACCATACTTGACACAGTAATACAGGATGACATGAGGGGTGGTATGCCCC
>NW_013665619.1:134110-140592 GCF_000517525.1 Limulus polyphemus
CTTGACACAGTAATACAGGATGACATGAGGGGTGGTATGCCCCATCTAATTTGGAAAAACTACCAAATCATCACAACTTGACACAGTGATACAGGCTGACATGAGGACGGTCATAAGGGGGGTTGGACCCCATGTAATATATATATATATAAACAAAATTGTATGTTTGTCTGTCTGCTAACTCCTCCGACACTGTTTGACCAATTTCAGCATGGTGACTCCTATGGTCCCCAGAAGAAACGTAAAGGAGTCAAACTTCCTACCAGCTTTCCCACAAAGAAGACGAACATTTGATTGTGCCCAACAACTTGCAACATGTATCCTGTTTCTGTATTTTTCTATAAAATTGTAACACCGTCCGTTCCTTTTCTTTAAACGGTGAGAAATTCTACTGTAAAAGAAATCTTCAAAGCTTATGAAATTTTGCTGTGACAAAACCACTTTTCTGCGTTAATTTTGCTAATGATCAAATATATATCTCTCTTTTTAATGTGAGGATGAATGTGCGGCTCACTTTACTGTGGTGTTTTCAGGTTTATGTTTAAAATATACTCATGATCAAGGAGCGCATCCATAGAGCTTCCACCCCTAGTAGAGATGTATAATGTACCAAAAAAGACTCTTCGTATAACACTATAATTCACTGGTAAATATGCCTTGAAAAAACAAACAAGACTCAATACGTTATTGTGCAGTGTTTATCAGGAACTATAACCTCGAGTGATCCTTAAATTTTAAAGTTTAAGTTAAATCTATCATTAAAATAACAAACACAAAATGGGGAATACGAACGATTCGAACTTCATCTACATTTAACAATGTTCTGGGTTTTAAAAAGAGGGAATTTCAGCACAGTCTCGGATTAGTTTGGCATTTGCAAAGTGCGTGGAAGTGTCGATGAGTATTAAATATGTTTGAAATTTCAGTGATATTCCGTTAACAAGCGCGAAGTTTAAAATTATTGAACTGTCGAAAATGACTGTTTTAGGAATCAAAAAGACTTTGGCCATTAAAAACTTTCATTCGAAATAGAATGCAGTGGACTACTGTTGTGGTATTTTTAATAGTGTAACTGTAATGAACATAGTACATTTATAAAGTACTCGTTATTTGTTTTAAACAAAGGTAGCTGATGAACTGATGCTCCTTACTTAATTATATTTAAGAAGAAACTGTGCAGAGAGCTGATATAAAGAACTAATCACTGCTCTAGTATGGAACTGATTACTTCCCTTGGTATAAAATTGAGTGTAAATGAGTTTAAGCTCTCATTTGATTATTAACCCTTTAGGAGAAAAGTAATATGTATGCTTATCTTTTAAAATGGCAAGAAAAGCTACATCAAAATCTCTTTCAAAAAATGGTTCAGAAGCTACAAGAAAAGCGGAAAGAAGAAATGAATCACAGGAGGAAAGATAAGTAAGGCTTGAACTTGAAGCTGAAAGAGTTAGAAGAGCTAAAATACGTTCACAAGAATCTGAAGAATTAAGAAATGAAAGACTTGAAGGAATGAGGGAGGCAGCTGTACCAAGAAGTTTGAGAGCAACTGAAAGGGAAAGAGAGAAAAGAAGGCAAGGATTACATCTGGCAGCTCATCACTATGATTCTCAATGTGGTATATCAAGAAGCTTTAATTTAGATTGTATAATTTTTGTTTTCAAAATCAAAGGTTTTGATAATTAAAATGTTATGAAAATTGAATTTTTTAAAGAAATGTTCTTAAAATAAATTTATTTGTATTTTGAAATAACTATTTCAAGTAATTTGGACACCTGTGCAGGGAACGGGTTATTCAGCTAGTTTCTTTATAAAACCCCTTTTGGAAAGAGGTGAATAATTTTCTAACTAAAATAGTTCTTCCATAAAGGAGTGTCACAACAATTAGAAGGTATTCGTTTCAACTATCTGTACAACAATATTCTTAAAGAGGCCCAAAAGTTGTATGTAATCTTTATAATATAGCCAAAAACATAAAGTTATGTAACTTAGATTTTATTATATACAACAACAAGAAACAAAAGCTGAGACCAAATAAAACTGGAAAACTATTTTTCACTAACAAAGATGAAGTCGGAACATGGTAATAAAAATAATAATATTTTTTTTTACTGTTTTAGAAAATAAAATATCTTAAATAAACTTAATACAGCCTTGCTCAATTGTAAGTGTGGATGCAAAACAATATACATGCATAGTGGTGATACATTTTATTCATATTTTTCAAAGCTTCTTCAAAATCGTGAATCATCAAATCGGAAGGAATACGATTGTTAGCAATTTTAACGACAGAAAAATAGCTACTGGTATTGAAAAAGAACCAATTTGTTTAATTGCTTGCACACTCTTGTTTCCAGAATTTCAGCTGTTTAATAATAAAAACTTGGTTATCACCAAAGCTGATTCAAGCATGTGATTGTTTAAGTCAGGAAACACATCTACATCTTCAATATGTGTCATTACAGATAGGAATACAGCTGAGGGAATTCCAATTCCCTGGGGGAGGTTGTCACTTGTCATTGCAAGCAATTTTATTACTATTTTTTCTGTGATCTTGTAAACAGATATAACACTTCTAATAGGTTTGAATAAACCTTCCCTGTCCTTCTGCTTAATGATTGAGTTAAGTACAATATTGTCGCTTTCAGTTAATGCCCCCAAGCATTGTGAACATGAAATTGTGTTGTGCGCCATCTTCGCTACATACCCAGCTATGTAAGCAATTGCTACCCCTTATAGTCAGTTAAGTGTGACACGTGACATCAAAAATGTCATCAAGATTTTCAGTAGTAACTTCCTCTTTGATGAAGCCATATTTCGTTGAAATCAACACTTCTGTAGTGCTGATGACATTTCCATCCACAACTAGACTGCCACAGAGTTTCAATTGCCTGTACATTTAATACTTTGTCTCATAAAACGTTTGTATGCAGATATAAACTGAACAGCTGTTGGGTTGTTGTTGAATTCACCTGCAGCTCTTACTGAGGAGAAAAAGAGCTCCAAGTGGTCTTGACTCAGGAGGTATCTTAGAGGACCACCATACAGATTATCATCACTGTTACCTTTCACAAGACTACTGAATAAATTCCTCACATTTATGGAGCATGTCAGACAGCCAAGAAATCCAACACATTTCCTACCACCAATAACAATTTAAACCTCCTAAATAGTTCAATTCAGAAGAAATTAGCTTGTTCCATCTTTTTTTATTATTTCAACAAATTGGGCCTTAAAATTCATAGCAGAGGGATTTCTGTTACTTAGAAGGTCAAATATGTTATCAAACATTGCAATCAATTTTGTTGTGGTTCCTCAGTCTGCAAACTTCTGCAAGTTCAATATATTTTAGCAATAGTCTATTGCGTCAGCAGCATCTGAGTTCAGTATTTGTGCGGACAAATTTACCTCTTAATCTTTTGTTTTTTCCAATCAATATGGGCAAATTTCAGCGTGTTTCCAAATTTAAGTCCTTCATCCTCCTGAAGTTTATGTAGGTCTGTGATAAAGCCCCAAGAAATGTTTTGTCCTTCAGAGTCCATAATCACACCATCAACTGCAAATGCATCCCATACAAGGACCAGCATGTGACAAGCATCAAAAAGGATATGTATTTTTCTATCATTTGATGGATCTTGGAAATAGGTCTAAAGATTGTGGGATCCATGTTTGCTCCCAAAGCTCACATCATTGTAAAATGACATGAGGGCCCATCATACGTAAATAATACAGTTCTCACACCAGACAACCCATTTATTAAAAAGCCTACTGAAATTTTCCACTTCTCATTCAAATATGTCACCATCAGTACAAGAGCGTCTTTTGCAGGGGGAGTTAAGTCATCAACTTCCATTGCTGGTGAGACATTACAACAAATCTATAAAGCTTCCCTTTGTAAAGCTCAATGTGCTTCTTAATATTCATTTCATCTAGCATTAGGGAACATAAAGTCTTCATTTATTTTTCTTTGTTCTCCTTAACCTTCACTGCCAAGGCTTCAAATGCTCCATGTGTAAATCCAGGCTCTCCGTCAATGACACTGTACCACCGCATAATTGTCCTGATACTTGGAAAATACAGATCAAATGTTTCCCATACAAATTCATATACCTTTGTAAAAATAAAACTGTAGTGTCATGGCAAATTATTGCAGTTCAGTATGGAATGTACCAGCTTCTAGTTGAGTCTGATTTAGGAGGAGTCTTTATATTAGTAATTTTTGGCATTCCACTGAAAGTTGCCTCAAGAAGTTCAGCACATTTGTGGGAAATTAAACCACGGTTCTTGATGGAACCAATGACGTTATTGAAGTCACTGGCTTTAGTTTTTCAGCCTTCTGATCTTTTGCTGTTCCATCTTCAACTTTGTTTTTCTTTTGGATTCCAATTTATCAATAGTTGACAAGTACTTCTTGTGTAACTTGGTTAGAGAGGCCAAATGATAATTGTGATCAGACAAAACACTGATAGGATCAGCATATCTCTCTTAAACATCTGAAACAGTGTCTGGGTTATGTTTTGAAGAGCCAACACTCCTTTCTGTGTGAGCCTTCCTCATCCTTGAGGTCTGCAAAAGATGAAAATAGTATTAGAAAGCTTACAAGATATTTTATAAAAAAGTCAAAAGGCTAACTTTCCTGTTTCTTCATTGTTTTTCAAATTTACCTGATTAAAAAACACTTTGACAGTGAAATTGTGTGTAACAGAGAAAAGGTTTCATTGTTACTTTCATACATGTTGAAGATCAAAATATATATATTCATTATGGAGTAGGGTGCTATAAAAATGCATATTTATTATTACTTTTTATTATAAATATTACGTAAGAGACATTTTTATTCTGGTTGATAATTACTAGAGAATAAATTTAAGTTTTCTTTTAATTTTTAACAGTATGATAATTTTCAACAAACTCCAACATATGGTACATTACAGATGTAGATCATGATAACGCTAGTATACATGTAACTGAAAGAAAAGACAACATACCTTTTGATGATGGGGCGAAAAATCACAAATAGTTAGTTCTGCATGCTCCCTTAACCTGACTGCCTGTCCAGTCTGCTCAAAATACCTTTCTTCAAAGTGCTTAGAACACAAGAAGATACGACTTTATGGTGTCCAGTGATCCCTCTTCATGTGGATTTGTTATGGAAGTCTAGGAAAAAAGTTTCAAGAAAATAGGTGAGTTGCTGTGGCAAAGAATCATTATGATGTGTAATGAATGTTACTTTATGTTGTTTTATGTTTTGTTTTTGTTATTTTTTCTTAAAATAATAAACAGTAAAAGTGCAATAAAAATACACAAAGGTACCAATACTGAAAAGAAAGACATACTGTTTTCAAGAATTCTAACAATAGTGGTTACATAGTTCATTCTAATGCTGAGGGATATACAACATTGGTAGTTTTTCCGAAATTAGATATGAAATTAGATTGGGGTCTACCACCTCCTCATGGGGTATTACTGTGTCAAGTTTGGTGCTGATTGATCAAGAAATGTGGAAACGCATAAGGAACAGATACACACACACACACACACATATTAATGTTTATTTATATATATATCTACAACGAGCTCTTTGAATATTCGGAAAAATACTAATACAATAATAGATTAACTAATGGATAATATTATATTACATAATAAACACGAGTGACTGTATGTATGAAAAACGTAAATATCTTTTCAACCTAATAGATGGCGCCACAATATATCATTATTGACGCTTTTCACCATCGGTAAGAGATTTTTATATGGATCTAAATAAATGAATCATTCCGGAAAGGTTTGAATTATTTTGATTAGACAAAAAGAAGAAGATGCTTGGCATTGTTTTCGAGGTCTAGGTCGCTGGACCAGACCTGTGACCATGAGAGCCAACATAGAGAAGTTAACTTGTAAATTTAGAGAAAAACGATGTAGCAATGAAACATGCTCGAAATGTTGTAGATGTGGTGGTTTAGGTGTAGCGATTAAGCTAACCCGTGAGTCTAGGTCGGATGAGGGAAGTACTTATTTGAAGATGTTCCAATCTATCAGATATACCCTCTGAATCGGAGATTTGTCAATTGATTACTACATTGATAGCGAAACATAAAAAAACGGTCACAATAATATCATTATCTCCAAGAAGAGGAATTAGAATGAAAAATTTAGTAAAAAATTTCTAAGCATTTATAATGGAAATTATAACTTCATGCATTTGCTCTCCATCATAAAATTCATTGTCTTTGCCATCACAATGAATAAATCGGAGGATAAGACATTTGACGGGCAGTCTGCTTGTAACTAATAAATAAAAGTAGATATATTGAATATCCTGACCAACATTATTACTTATGGTTTTACCTACACAGCGTGGTCACAAGTAAATAGACACCACCTTTTCAGAAAAAAAAATGAAATTTTTCAGTCACATTCACATGAATTGATATATTTATAATTTAATTAATATCTAGTAGATCTTCCTTTCGCTTCGTGGA
>NW_013665619.1:141592-143388 GCF_000517525.1 Limulus polyphemus
TGCTCCTCTTGACAGCCCTTTTTGTCCTCTCCGATGGACCACGGACGGCCCCTGACGCTGCTCAGTTGTTTCTTGCCCTGTTTCCTGAACTGCACGATGATTCTGTTGACTGTCGAAAGCGGGATTCCCAAATTCTGCGAAATTTGCCGCTGACTTATTTCACCATCTGCTTGACCAACTATCCTTCCTCTAACAAAATCTGACAATTCGAGAGAACCTTGAGTTCTAGGCATGTTGTAGCACAAGATAATTAGTATGCGGACCATTTTCATTTATATAGTGCTCTGCGAACACAAATTAGTTAGCATAAGTCAGTTAAATGACGAAAAATTAGGTATCTATTTACTTGTGACCACTCAGTGTATATTTTATTTTTTAAATTAATTTTTTATTATATCGTATTTTGTACTTATTTGTCGATAGCCGCAATGTTGTCAGACTTGATATTCATGTTATTTTTTATTATTTCCATTATAACTTATTGATTGCTATATTGTTTAAATCGTTATGTATATAATAAGTTATGTAGCCAATATATCTGAACCAGTATTTAGTAATTTATATATATGTATATTATCAAATGCTGGTTCGAATATAGTGGCTATATAACTTATTCGATGATCTAAACAATATGGCAATCAAATAAAATAACTTTTTCATATTTCTTAAGATTAGCTTTTATTACTTTGAGGTATCTGGTATACGTACTAATAAGCACTTTTTATTTTAGTTTGTGTTCTTTTTGTATTTGAAAATTATTTTTAATATAGCCTTTGTTTCCTTATTCCGCTTTTATAGCCCCACGGGGTGAGTCAGCGGTAAGTTTAATGGTTTACAGCGCTAAGATCCGGGAGTCGATTCTTTGCAGTGGACAGATCGCAGACAGCCCAATGCATGGCTTTGCTCTAAAACAAATAATCGAATCTTTTGTATTTTTCATAATATATGTTTAAGATAATGAATAATAAAGTTATGAGTGTTATTGAACATAAGTTGTTTTGTTTTTTGTAAGAAATCTGTATGTTAAGTGTGTTTGTTTTAAAAAAATTACTATGGAAAACTTATTGTCTATAACTTTAAACTACATTAATACTAGAACTGAAAATACACTCTGTGTAATCTGTAAAAGTACCGGTATTTTGTGTTATCCGAATGTGTAAGTTTGTCTTTAACATTGATTTTTTCCACTTTGTGTGTATTACATATCAACACAAGGTTGTAAAGACCTGTTATACTTTTAGTGCAAATCTTCCCAGGTGTAGTAAATGTTATTTGTACAAACGTATCTAGTTATGTATGAGCTAGTAGATAACATTTAACGATTGATTTAGTAGGATACCCTGAGTGTTGGAAAGTGTCTTACTAAGAGAGTACAATGAGTTAATACCTATGCTTAGTTTGTAAGTGTCTGTTTCCCCTGATTTCATTAAACAGGATTTCAAATCTTTCCTGCACAAAATGGTGATAATAAGATTTATTGTGCCATTAATCTATATTCATTGGTTTTACTGGTGATATTAAATCACTCTTTTTATCATATTATAGAAAATGATTATAAATTAATAATAATTTGCAAAAATTAACTAAACTTTATTGTCTGAATTACAAAGTCTCAATTATGGATCTTTGTCATCCTTATTACTTTACTTTAAGGCTTGGTAGGTATTTAGGTTAATAATATATCTCATTCCCCGGCGGGGGGAATGAAATATAACTAGGGGCGGTCAGAAACATTTGTTTCTTTTCACCCCACTACATAACTAAAAATACCGAGGCTTTTGTGTCATCCTTATGGT
>NW_013665619.1:144343-149154 GCF_000517525.1 Limulus polyphemus
CTCGACTTAGAAGAGATATCTTAGCACCCCAGGGTATTGGTTTAGAGTAGGGTGGTTTTGTTCAATTAAGATGGATTCCTTGATTTTTCGTTTATGTTTGGTTCTTTGTTTAAAATTACTGTGTTTTTAACAGATATACTATGGTATTTTGAGTTGCAATTGTGGAAAACATGGAACGGTGTTTTATTGTATTCTGTGAATCTGGTTTCCAATTTTCTTCCTGTTTCTCTGATTTAGAATTTTGGGCAGTTATTTTGTAAATGACATTGGTATTGTGTGATTCTAAATAATTTTTATTTAGTAACGATTTTAATTTAGGGCCGAATTTTTGAGAGAATTTGACGTTGACAGGAATTTTGTGTTTAATTATTTTAAGTTACTTTATTGGTAATTGAAAAGGACTTAAAAACCCCATTAACAAATGTCAATAATTTCCGCACGATTTTTTTTATTTGTTTGTTAGTTAAATAACGTATAGTAGCGCCATCTACTAGGGATTGTCATTACTATACATTTGAATCATATTTTAAAACACAATTCATCTTTAGTTTAAGATTGTGTACAGGAAAATAGAATACTATGTTACTTTTAAATACAATAGCTGAACCTCGTCATTTCAAACGCGTGTATTTTGGTATTAGAAAATGAAAGATAACGAATGGCTTAAAGTATTAAATAAAATTACGTGAAATATAGGGAACTTATTTTATGGTGAAGATGATATATTTAAATTAGTTCCTTAATTGTGTTTGTAAATTACGTACAAAGGTAAATTTGAACATGAGTTTTTGGGGTTCTTTTTTGTGTCATAAATTATAAACTTGCTGGTAGCCTGTAATATGTTTGGACACTACAACGTAGCAGTTCTCGTGTATGTGTTGAAGAATGTTTGAATTATTGTGAGTGTCTAAAATATGTTTAAAATCATTTGAAATGCAGATAAGGAGATGCTGTTAAGGTACATTGTGTTTGATTTTCACGTATTTCATGTTGTTTTTTAAGTCAATAATTTGTAATGAACAAAACATTACATGTGTCTTGTATCAAATGGTAATTCATTGTTTATATCGTAATTATATCTAATAATTTCATTGATTAAAAAGTTAAATACATTTACAATTTCAACATGTAATAACGTACGATTGTATGACTTATACTGTTATAATCGTTTATAAATTGATGAAACTAAAATAAAAATACTTTTGACAACCACACGTATTTCCGAAAAGTGAATGTTGTATGATTAGTTCTTTCACTACAGAAAGACTCCACATTCCTGAACATTTTATTTTATGTAGAAAAACTAATAGGTTATTACCCGAACTATAAGTCTTACTAATACATAATATAAAATGCACAAGTGCATGGTGATTGATCAGATCTTCTTTAGTGTTTAATTTGCCCATAAGGCTTCAAAAATTGCACCCGACCTTAACCAAAAGTTAAGCGGTGCTTGTTTTGTGTTGTCTCATGTGTTAGCAAGACTGCTCTCACTAAGAGATCCTTGAACAGTCACGCTCCCCATGAATAGGACGGTTAACAATGAAAGTTGAAAAACTAGTATTAACGTCAGGTACGTTAATAAAATATGATGGTGTTTCTAAAAGTTTTTTACATTTATTCAGTAAAACAGCAGCAAAAGAACTAAAGTTTTTTAATTTCATAATATACCATAATTTTTTACAAAGGGTTTTTTAAGTAGTGTAAATTTTACTTAAATTTTGAACAAGCAAAATGTATCGTTTAAAGACTAATATTTATCATATAGTGATAGCACTGTTGTTCGTAGCGCCACCTCCCTGAATTACTTTATAAAGTAAAAAATAATAATAATAAATTAAATAACCCGTTTTATGCAGTAAGCTCTATGGTCTTCTGGGCAATGATTTGCAGTGGACAAGGAGTATGATTGAAACTATATATTTTTATAAACCTAATTTCAATCAAACTTATAATACTTATTTTAAATTACAGTGATATGTAGAAAACTTTACTTAACACGTTAGAAGTGACTTAGGGGATAATGCTTTTCAATGAATAGTTTACGTTGCCGTATAATAAATATCATCTTCTGATTAAAGCAATCTACCTACTTAACTCAGAACTAAAAATATACACCCAGTAATTAGCATAATTAATCAAAACTACTGCCCAAACTATCTCACTTATAATGACTAGAATACATTATTTCATCAGTTGGTTATGGTGGTTATTCAAGTTTACTAAGAGTTGGCCGGAATTATATCCAAAATCCAATGTGTGAAAATTTGTAGTTGTATTATGGATAACACAGTTCAGCATTTCAGTTTCACGTACGTCAATTTATTAACTAGTATAACTCCGGGTTCTCCGGAGAGTCAGCTGTAAGTTACGGACTTATTAAGTCATAAATCCGGGGTTCGATTCCTAGCGGCGCACACACCAGTATTTGCCAAATTTAAAAAATAATTCAACGAAACCTAATCTGGGAAAAATATATGTATGCTTATTTAAATTTAACAGTGATACTTAAAGCTTTAACTCAGTAACTGTGCATGTTTTAATTAGATTAGAGGTTGGTGAAGTAGTTGTACTTTTTAATGGTAGTTGTTATCACTAACAACAGATTCAGGTTAGCTGAAAAATAAAAGACTGGAAATTTGTAATTATTTCATTCATAATATAGTTCAATATTTCTGTTTCACTTTTTGAAAATAATGTCTTGCTTGTCAGAATCATTAGTTTTGGTGTGGAATAGTAATGATGGAACTGGGAATTTTCCAAAAAAGAAAATGCATTTCCCAGTGCTAAGTGTATGTCTGTGTGCACAAGTATGTTTTATATAATGATAATTCATGTGTTCCTTTAATAAAAAAAAATTCTTGTATGTCATTTACATTTAAAACTTCTAATTGCAATGTAGAATATACAATAATATTAATCTCAGTAACAGAAATTATTTGGTTGGAGTAATATTTATTCAGTATGTAGTTTCCTTGCTACAAAACATAATTAAACATAGTCCAATTAAATATTTTTTTGTTAACTGCTACATAATATATTTGATCTCAAAAGTTAAAACAAGCTACCAGAATTTAAAATTTTGGAATCTCATGATTTAACAATTATGGTCAGTAGCCTTCTTGTACACTCATACACTATTCAGACAACAGTTATTGAATAATATGTATTAGCAAAATTTCAAATATCATTCATGAGCTAACAACCTGTGATTCCTAAATTTGTCAATGTTTTCTCTGCACTGTTTACACAATTGCTTTCTAATTGGTTTGGTAAACTGCAGTATTTACTCAAATTATAAAACCATAATATTCACATCACCTCAACAGCAAATCATAACACAGAAATGTGATTGGAAATGAGGCTGTAACTTAACTGCTGCTCAGGCCTGCTTTTGTTAAAAAGACGTATGAATGTTTTCTTATTTTAAATGAGTATAAGATTTTTATATTATGAGAACCAATGAGAGTATTGGAGGGATATAAGTTTAAATTAAATTACTTAAGTTCAGGAACCATATATTCCAATAGTATTTATAAGTCTGTGATTCAACATTATCTGTTAAAATAAGAATGGACAGAAAATTGTACATTATGGCAATATACAGTAAGGGTTTGATTCCTCACAGTGGATGAAGTAAATTGCCTAATGTTGTTTGTGCTAAAACAAACAAACAGCAAAAGATTGGTTGCCTGCATCTTCTGTAGAGTTTACAGTGATTCTTCCCATTAATTAACATAACATTAAAGAATATAAAAACATCAATAATCAAACTACTGTATTTTAATTATGAAAGGTAATTTTAAAAACTTTTCCACAAAAAAGATTAAAATTAAACTTATTTATTTATGACAAAGAACAAAAAAATTATGATGTGTTTTTATCAATAAAATGTTAAATAGTCCACTTTCTGTAAATCTTGTCTTTTCAATCAGCATTATATAAATTATTTAAATGATAAATAAGTTTGTGATTTATAATTATAGCCGTAACAGTGATGTTAACAACATAACATATTGTTTAGGGACAACAAAGGAACTATTGGTCCATCTCAACTGTCCCCTCCTCTAAACTAAGTTAAAACTGTTAAATGAAAAAAATAATAAAAATCTTAAAGACAGCCCTTATAATTCATATAGTTATCAAGCTTTCTCTTAAACTCACTTAAATTTACTGCTAACACAACATCCGAAGGCAACACATTCCAAAGACCAACCACCCTGTTAGAAAAATAATCGTAGCTTTAGATGACTCCTACCTTGCAAAAATTTATATTTATGCCTCCTAGTCCTATTATTCTCACCATTAAGTGTGAAACAAATGATGCTTCAGCACTATCAATTCCCTTTACAATCTAAAACACTTCAATCAGATTCCCTCTAACTCTTTTTTTTTTTCAAGAGAAAACCATTTCAGAAATCATAACTTCTCATATGAAAACCCTCCATTTCAGGCACCATTCTAGTAACCCTCCTCTTAATTCTTTCCAACAGTTCAATGTCCTTCCTAAGGTAAGGAGCCCAAGACTGAACACAATACTCCAAATGTGGACTAACCGGTGACCTATACAATGAAATTAGACTTGTATTCATTGTATATGTAGATACAGCCTAAAATTCTATTTGCCCTACTACTACTAGCAACAGAATGCTACTTGGATGGCTTAAGAGACTGATCAACTTACATCAAAATCCCTTTCTTTCATGACACTGTTAAAGTTATTTTCATCCAAATTACAATTATAATTAAAATTATAACCTACATGCATTATCTTGCATTTATTATAATTAAAACCCCTCTGCCATTTATTT
>NW_013665619.1:150062-168361 GCF_000517525.1 Limulus polyphemus
AAAGAATGCCAAAAGATTTGTAAGGCATGTTTACAATCCAATAAAATTCTAAACTTTGTAAAATGTCATTGCAAAGCATCTTTTATCAGACTTTCCATAACCTTTTCCACAACTGATGTAAGACTTATAGGCCTATAATTACTAGAACTAATTTTTAGCACCTTCCTTAAAAAGAGGAGTGACATTAGCTAACCTCCAATCCTTTGGCACTTGCTCATTATTCAAGTAGTAAGTGGCCTACATATCCAATCCTTAACCCCCTTCAAAACTGTTGGGGAAATATTATCTGATCCAGGAGCCTTATCATTTTTTTAAACTTCCCAGTTTTTCTTAATAAGCTCAGAGTTAATGCAATTATCTTGTTCGACCTTGTTTCTATCTATCAACTGTTCAAGCTGAAGAATACTGCTTAAATCTTCCTTACTAAAAACTGAAGAAAATGCAGAATTTAACAACCCAGCCATCTCATAATCATCAGATACAAGTTTTCCTTTATCTTCCCTCAAGGGCCCTACCTCAATCCTAACATTCTTTTTCACTTTAATGTACTTAAAGAAATACTTACTGTTAATTTTTACATTTTCAGCCAACCTTTTTTCATACATTCATTTTAATGTCCTAATTTACTGTTTGACCAACTTCCTTGAACTTCTAAATCTCCCATCATACCAGTCAATTTAAATTTTTTATGCTTTCATTTACTTTTATTTCTTATACCCTTTGTGAGCCACCCTGGTATTTTTCCTTTGCAGCCACCTTTTTCTTTCTTTAAATAATATGTTTATCTTTAATATTTAAACATTTTCCACATTTGATTAGTGTCTCCAAATAGCTCAGCTGCCCAATTTACAACAGATAATTCTTGTTACATCCTTTCAAAATTTGCTTTTTTGACTAGTTGTAACCAAAATATCATTATTGATGATCTCTATATGCAGCAAAATATCAAACCTACTAGAGCAACGATCATTTGCACCCACATGTTCCCCAATTTCCTCCCTATCAAAAATTTCCATAATAGAAGTTAACAATAAATCGAAAATAGCATTGTTTCTAGTAGGTTCCTTGACAAATTGGTGAAGAACTCCATCTTGAACAGTTTCCACAAACCTTTCTCCCTCATGGTTTAAATCTAACTCTAGCATTTCCCAGTGTGTATGCCTGAAATGAAAATCACCCATAATTATGACATCATTAACAGCTGAAATCATAATTTCATTGTAATGTTTCTCACTAATTTCATCAGTATCATCTGGTGGTCTGTAACAATTTCCCACTAAAAGCTTTTTCCCTTTATATCCTCAAATAGAAATCCAAATGGATTCAATCTCATTACTATTATCCTTGATATCCTCAATTTCAACAGGATCTAACACACATTCTACACATAAAGCCACACCTTCCCTTCAGAACTCTATCCCTATTATATAACTATAACCCTGTATTCCAAAGAACTTTCTCTCATCAAAATCATCTACATTTAACCATGTTTTAGTTATTCCCATTATATCAAAATCTTCTATTCCTACCAGTGCCCTAAAGTCATGTATTTTATTTCTTATACCTCTAGCATTAGGATAGTAGCAATTAAGCCTAATCTTAGAATAATTTCTATGCTCATTTCCTATACTAAACTTTTCCTAACATCCTTTTCTCTGTTTTGCATTTAGTTTTTCCTGACCCTCACCATTGTCTAGTCCTAGTTTAAAACTTCCCTAACAGCTGAATTAATAGCCTTTGCAAAGAATCAAGACCCTATCCTATTTAAATTTAAACCATCCATTCAAAAAAACTTTCTTCTTCCATTGAACTGATCCCACAAGTCCAACTAGCCAATCTGTTCATTCTTACACATTAACCTAAGTCTAGAATTTAGCCCTAGTGACCTAATCATAATTTCATCCCCACAATTAATTCTTGGCAGTATCCCTGACACAAATAAATTATGGCTTTTTTCTTTAAATACCTTTATCAACCCCTTGTACTTATCAATTAGCTTCTTTGGTACCTTTCCATACATCATTAGCCCTATGTACACAACAAGAACTGCATCACTGCTAGCCCCTTTATTATATCTCTTGCTCTGACAGTTACATCCTTAACTAGTGCCCCTGGGTAGCATAATGTAATTCCTTACTCCCTATTTACCCCACAGACTATCCTATTCACATTCATTGTCAAGGAATGACCTATAATTATAACCTATAACTTAAATTTATCATTCATGTCCTTCTCTGACCCTTTTGTTTTCCTTCCCTCTAATAGTTCCTCATCTATGTAGGCCAAGGGATGAAATTTATTTCTCATTAGAATAGGCTCATTACAATTATATACACTATTTTTAGCCTTGTTAGTACTCTTTCTAGCTTCCTGAAAGTTATTGTCAGTTTATGTATCCTTTTCATGTAACAGCTTAAGCTCCTCTTGAAATCCTACTGTCATTTCTCACAGTTTACACTTCTATTTATCTATTGCCTCTACTTTATTCATAAATTGGTAAAATTTTAAAGGGACAAAAAGGAGCTTATTAGCCCATCAAGGATGTCCCTCTCAGCTCTCGACTATAACCACCCTTTATTACTCATGTCTTGTCTTCAATCTTGTATTGAACTCAGTTAAATTTTCTACCTCCACCACCCTTGAAGGCAGCTCATTCCAAAAGCCAACCACCCTGTTTGAAAAATAATACTCTCTGAAATGCAAATGACTCCAACACTGCCAAAATTTGAGCTTCTGACCCTTCGTCCTATTGTTTTCACTGCTTATCACAAAAACGTTTGATGGATCTATATTATCAATACCCTTAATAATCTTAAACACCTCGATCAAATACTCTCTGACTCTTCTTCTTTTCAGAGAAAACAAGTTTAGAGATTTTAGTCTCTCCTCATAGGACAATCTCACCATCCCAGGTATCATCCTAGTGGCTCTTCTCTGAACCTTCTTCAACAATTCAATGTCCTTCTTGAGGATGGGGGCCCAAAACTGTATACAGTACTCTAAATGACGCCTTACAAGTGAAACAATATTATCCCTTGTCTTGTATTCAATGTTTCTATAGATGCTACCCAAAATCCTATTAGCCCTATTACAAGCTACAATACATTGTTTAAATTACTTAAGAGATTTTTCAGTCACAACACCAAGATCTTTGTTTTCAACCACTGTATGTAATGTATTCCCTTTTAAATTGTAACAATAATATGAATTGTGAAAACCTACATGCATTACCTTACATTTTGGATAGTTAAAAATCATACGCCACGTATTGGCCTAATACATCAAATGATCTAAATCTCCCTGTAAGTCTGCAGCATCTTTGATACAGTTAGGCACTCAAAAAATCTTAATGTAATCTGTAAGTTTCAAAATGTTGTTAGTCATTCCAGAGTCAATATCATTGATATAAATCACAAACAGCAGAGAACCCAGCACACAGCCCTTAGGCACACCACTTGTAACTGTGATCCAGTCAGATCTAACTCCATTTATTACTACTCTCTGCTTTCTACTCTCCAGCCAATTTTCTATCCAATTTAATAACATTCCCCCCACACCCACAAATTTAATTTTTGTAACAAGTCTTTTGTGAGGCACCAAACACTTTCTGAAAATCAAGGAAACACAGTATTTCCTTAATGAACTCTTGCAGTAACATCCTCAAAGAATGTCAGAAGATCTGTTAAACAAAACTTTCCTTAATGAAACCATACTGGTTCTTTGACACTGTATTAAACTACTTTAAGTGACTCTGCAATGCATCTTTAATCACACTCTCCAAAACCTTTCCAACTACTGATGTAAGACTAACTAACCTATAATTGCCTGGACAATGTTCATCACTTTCTTTAAGTATTGGACTAACATTAGCCAACTTCCCATCTTCTAATACTCTTCCACTACTCAATGATCTATACAAAATATTAACTAGCAGTTCACAAATAAAATATTTAGGTACCTTTAAAGCTCTAGGATAAAAGTGGTCTGGTCCAGGGGATTTATCAATTTTTAGGTTCCCAACTTTTCTTTTACAATTTCAGAACTCAAAATGATATCTTTTACATCAATATTTTCCTGATACATTAAGTGCTCTGGTTGAAGCATAATACTTAAAAACTGAAGAGAACATATAATTTAATAACTTTCCCATCTCATAATCTTCTGAGATCAGCTCCCCACTATCATTTTTAAGAGGCCCCAATCACCATCCTAACATTTTGCTTACCCATCATATACCTAAAGAATTCTTTATTGTTTGATTTGACTCTCTCAGCCAACCCTCTTCCATATACAGTTTTTGCTCTTTTAACTTCCTTTTTAACCAGCTCTCTCGATTTCCTATACTCCTCCAAGTCCTTATTATTTCCAGAAAGTTTACATTTCTTAAATTTATTATGTTTATCCCTAATATAATCTCTTAAACCTTTACTAAACCATACTGGTTTATTCTGCTCCACTGCCCATTTTATTCTATAGGGAATATGCATGTTCTCTATACATATCAATTTTTCCCTAAATGCTTCCCACATCTGTTCAAGATCCCCTCCCACCTCTTTAGTCCAATCTACAGAAGCCAGGTCATGTCTCATTCCATCAAAATTGACTTTCCTGAAATTTGGGATCAGGATACTATTCTTCTTCAATTCTACATGTAGTAAAATCACAAACCTAATAGTGTAATGGTTGCTTGTATTTAAATGCTCATCAACCACAACTCTGTCTATCATATTCACATTGGATGCTAATATTAAATCTAATATAGCTTTCTCTCTTCTAGGTACCATCACCAGTTGGTATATAAAAGTATCCTGAACAATTTCCAAAAACCAAACTCCCTCACTGTCAGACTCAAAATTTTCCCAATCAATACTCCTGAAATTAAAATCTCCCATAATAACAACATGTTCAACTACCACTCTGATCTCATTATACAATTTCTCATTAACTTCCACATTATGACCTGGTGGTCTATAACAAATCCAATTACAAGACCTTTCCCTTTATATCCACTAACACTAACCCAAACTGACTCAACCTCAGTGCTATTTTCATTAATATGCTCTAACTCAACAGGATGAAATTCACTCCTCACATATAAAGCTACTCCTCTCCCCCTTTTTTTCAATACTCTATCTCTAGTAAATAATCTGTAGCCTGGTACTTCAAAAAATTTCTCTCATCAAAATTGTTCAAATACAACAAAGTCTCAGTTGATAGATGGAATCAAGATCAAACAAGATGACTGCATTAATTCTGAGTTAGTTCAGAAAAAATGGGAAGTATAAAGATCAATAAGGCTCCTTGGGTAGATAATATTTCCCCAAGGGTTTTGAAGGAGGTTAAATATTGAATATTGAGCCACTTGCTACTATTTTTTGTCAGTCCTTGAATAGATGGCAAATACCAGAGGATTGGAAGTTAGCTAATCTAACTCCTCTTTTCAAGGGAAGTGATAAAAATTGTCCCAATAATTATAGACCAATTAGACTTACATCAGTTGTGGTTAAAATTTTGGAAAGTCTGATAAAAAATGCTTTGCAAAGTCATTTAATAAAATTTAGAATTTTATTGGATAGTCAACATGGTTTCACTAAGGGAAAATTTTGCCTTTCACATATTTTGACATTCTTTGAAAAGGTTACTGCTTATGTAGATGAGGGTAAGAGTGAAGATTTGGTTAACTGATTTTTAGAAAGCATTTGATATTTATAGGTGTGGGAGATAAGTTAGCAAATTGGATAGAAGAGTGGCTGGATGGAAGAAAGCAGAGGGTTAATTGTTACAAATGCAGTTCAGTCAAACTGGATTAATGTCACAAATTGGGTACCTCAAGGCTCTGTCTTAGGACCTTTCCTCTTTTTAATTTACATCAATGACATAGATGAAGGAATGGTCAATACATTATTTAAATTTGCAGATGATATTAAAGTCTTGGGTGTTGCTAGCTGTGAAGAGGATGTTGTTGATTTACAAAAGGATTTAGATCATTTAGAGAGTTGGGCAAATAAATGGCAAATGGGTTATAATTATAATAAATGCAAGATAATGCATGTGGGTTATCATAATTTGAACTATAAGTATAATTTGGATGGGAATACCCTTAACAGTGTCATGAAAGAAAGGGATCTTGGTTTAATAGTTAATCAGTCTCCAAAGCCATCCAAACAGTGTGCTGTTGCTAGTGGTAGGACAAATAGGATTTTAGGTTTTATCTACAGAAATATTGAATATAAATCTAAGGAGGTTATAATTTAATTGTATAGGTTACTGGTAGATCACATTTGGAATATTATGTTCAGTTTTGGGCTCCTAACCTTAGCAAAGACATTGAATTGTTGGAAAAGGTTCAGAGAAGGGTTACCAGAATGGTGCCTGGGATAGAGGGTTTATCATACAAGGATAGGTTGAAGTCTCTGAACTTGTTTTCTTTTGGAAAAAGAAGAGTTAGAGGGATCTGATTGAGGTGTGTAAGATTGCTAAGAGAAATGATAATGTTAATGTATCATCTTTTTTAATATTTAATGGTAAGAATAATAAGACTGGGGAACACAAATATAAATTTTGCCAGGGTAGGAGTCACCTTCAGCTGAGACAGTTTTATTTTTCTAACAAGGTGGTTGGCCTTTGGAATGAGTTGCCTTCGGATGTTGTGGAAGCAGTCAATTTAAGTGAGTTTAAGAGAAAGCTTGATAAGTATATGAATGATAAGGGCTGGCTTTAAGATTGTTTTTTAATTTATTCATTAATAGTTTTAGTTTAATTTAGGAGATGGAACAGCTGAGATGGACCAATAGGTCTGATGTTGTTTTCTACAAATAATTGTCATGATTATTTAATCATTCATTTATGTGGGGGAAAAGAGTAAGTAGGATGGTTTGTGAAATTCTTGAATCTGAGTAATAGAATTCTTGTTTTTCATGTGAATTCTGTATTTATTATTATAGAACTAACTAAAATGTAAAAAGTAGAAATTCGTTGGGTTAGATTAGATAAGATAATAAATAAAAAAATAATAATAAGCTTTTTTCATGAGATATACTCCTGAGTTGCATGTTTATCAATTGATTTACACCTTATGTGGTAGGATTATTAGTTAGATATGGTTCAAAGGGCAATAAAACAATAAAATTAAGTGTAAACAGATGTATTCTGTTACAAGTTTTAGCATGGAAACTGATGATTACGAATTTGGTTACACAGACTGAGCCATTAGGGAGAGGGTTCATTCACTTCATCTGTGTACTACCTTGCTCTTACATGACATTTTAAGAATATAAATATAGTTTCTTCCTCAGTCCCTTACTGCCATAAATACTTATTACATTGTCTATTGAACCTTTCCATTATAAGAAGCTTACAGTCTACTTAAAAGTAGTGGGATTGTTTCAGGGCCTCCAGAAAAAAGTGGGATGACATTCCACCTCATCCTGCTCCACTTCAAGCACTGTGTAAGAGGATGGGTTAAAGTCTCTGACCTTTTTTTCTCTTGAAACAAAAAAGTTAGAGTAATATGAGTGGGGTGTTTAAAATTGCTAAGAGAATTGATAATGTTAATGTATCATCTTTTTTTTCATATTTAATGGTGAGAATGATAAGACTAGGAGACCAAATATAAATTTTGGCAGCATAGGAGTCATCTTCAGCTAAGACAGTTTTATTTTTCTAACAGAGAGATTGGACTTTGGAACTGGGCACCTTCAGATGTGGTGGATGTAATTAATTTGAGGGAAAGCTTGATAAATATTTGAATGAACAAGGGTTGGCTTTGAGTTTTTTTCTTTTTAGGGTTTAGTTTAATTTAGTGGATAGGACACATCAGATGACATGAAACAAGATTTATCATTTGTTAATTGCGATAATGAGTTAAAAGCTGATGTGGGATAGATCTGAGAATTTTTTTTACAATAAATTGCTTTTAATTCAAGATAGGTGAATTCCTAAAAAGATAAAAAGGATAACAGGAAAGATCAAATATGATTGGCTTACTAAGTATATAAAGGAGAAAATTAGAGATAAATGACTTGATTTTAAGAAGATTAAAATTGATAAATAGATTGTAAGGTTTACAAACCTATAAGAAAGCTAAGTATTTATTTTAAAAATAAATTTCAAAATCCAAAAGGACTTATGAGAAACAGCTGATTAATAATATTAAATCTAACAGCAAGGATTTGTTTTAAGTAAGTAAAAGGTCAGCAAAATATTAAAATGGGGATTGGACACATGACAAGGCTTTTGTTGAAGACTATATGGTTGCTTTATTTGTAAATGTTTTGTTCTCTTCTGTTCCTACAAGTGAAGATATCATCAATATTCCTGACCCTGAGCTTTTCTATGGGAAATACTAAGATTGACCTGAATCAAGTAATTATTAACCCCTTGTTGGTAAATGGAAAGATTGAAAGATTTAAAACAGATAAAGTAATAGAACCAAATAATGTTTTCCCCAGGGTTTTAAAGGAACTTAAAGATCAGGTATGCAAGCCTCTCTCATTTATGATGGGTCAACAGAGACTGGGCAGTGGTCTAAGGATTGGAGAGCCACTAATGTCATTTCAATTTTTTCTCACCCCAGTGGTTTAACAGTAGGTTTGGGAGATTATAACACTAAAAAGCAGGGGTAAATAAGTAAAATGTACAAAGCATAGTTATCCTTTATGTAACTTTGCACTTAACAACAAACAAACAAAGAGAAAAAATACTCCTATTTTTAAAGTGATTGATAAGAGTTGTCATGGAAATTATAGACCATAATTTATTCTTACTTCAATAGTGGGAAAATTTCTAGAGAGCCTGATAAAAGAAGCTTTAAAAAATCATTTAATGAAGTATGATATCATGGATTCACCAAATAGAAATTTTGTTTTACTAGCCTGTTATCTTTTATCAAGAATGTTGGAAATGACATGGACTTGATGATATCCAAATTTTTAGGGATTTTCAAAGTCTAGTTAATTGAACTGTATGGTGATTGGGTGGGAGAAAGCAAAATGTTTTTATTAATTAACAGAGTCCATTCAAACTGGACCCTTGTTACTAGTGAAGTGCCTCAAGGCTAAGGGTCAATGTTTTGGTTATTGCTTTTTTCTTACTTACATTAATGTTATAGATAAGGAAATAATTGGTAAATAGTAAAGTTTGTGATATTAAACTCTTGGATATTTCTGACTATGCTGAGGATGTTCTGGTAATGCAGGATTTATTGGATCATTTGATAAGTTGGAAAAATGCGCCTTTCGTTACAGTAAGAGCCAGGTAATGCATTCAGGATATTATATTTTGGATCACACATTTAATATGGATGAGAACCCACTCAATAACGTGACTGAAAAATGAATATTGACCTAGTGCATGACCTTAGACATGCCTAGTTTTTAGTAAGTCTTCAAGCCATGAATGTAGTGCTCTGTTGCTAGTAGTAAAGCTAGTGATATTTGAAGGTGTTTTTTTGAATAAAAAAGCGATAATTAACTGTCTATACAAATAACAAGTTAAGCTTTATTTGAAATATTGTGTACAATCTTAGTCTCCCTATTTAAGAAAATATATTGACTTGTTGGAAAGGGCTCAGGTGAGAGAAAAGAAAGGTAAGATGTGTGTACTTTATTATAGCAATAGCAAAGCCACATCAGGCTATCTCCTGTGTCTACCGAGGGGAATCGAACCCCTGATTTTAGTATTGTATATCCCAAGACTTACCACTGTCCCCCCCCCAGGGAACAGATAAGAAGAGATCTTATAGAAGTTTACAAGATTATTTGGGGGTCAATAGGTTTTATTATGCTGTTTTCTGAAGGTAGTGGGACGAGAGAATGCAAACTTCAAATATAGAAAGGGGCAATTTTATTTTTCTAAGAGGGTGATTAACTTGTAGAATTATACAGTTGTGGAGGCGAGCACTTTACAGGAGATTAATTAAGAGAGAGATCGGTAATTTTTTGAAAATAAATTAATGTTTTAAAAATTTATTCTTTTCAAGAATAGGTGTACAAGGACAGCCTTGAAGGACTATGTTATGTTAATTATTAATATGACTGATTAGCTTATAAAACCTCAGTTTTCTCCCCTCAAACCTTTCCTTGTTATATTAATAACATCTGTATGCCGTCAGTCATTTGGCTGTACATTTTATGAGAAAAGAGGTGTTTTTCAGCATAAATTTAATATATTTACTTATTCTTATAAACCCTGGGTCTAAGCTGCTGCTTTACAATTACATTGTCATGTTTGTTGTCGTCTTCAGATCGACCTTCTTCATTTAATTTTTATTGGCAGTCAGAACTGACCATATACAATATTGTTATGACAGCGTGGGCCATGTGACGCTAGTAACACGTCATAAACTTCTAGAAGGATCCTGTCCCTTCCTGAAGTCTCGAGAGGCTACTAGATATGCGGTAGTCTTGTATATATAAGCTGCCAAGAACTGCCGGCAACAATGGGTAATTGAACTGCGGACAAAGAGAGAGAGACGTATTGTTGAGCCAGCACGTGAGACGTTCGTTGTGAATTATAGCGTTTGTTATAGCGCGACTGTGGAAATTAAGTGTATTACAAAGTTGTATTCAGAAAGAATAAACCAGTTTTATTTAAGAAAGGACTTGTATTGCTAAAGTTCTTTGGAAAGAGTTTTTTACTGAAAATTAACTAACGAACGGAGGCGTAACAATATGTTTTCTTCATTTGAAAGAGTCATATCACCTATACGTTATCTAAAATGTATTAACTTTTTTCTTCAGTTCTGTGCTGATTTGTATATTGTACTTATAAATAAAATGGGTCACAAACTCAAAATTGAGAAATTTAAGAACATCTTAAACTTAATTGCCCTATTTAAGTCGTACCATTTTTGTACTTTGCCGTTTAGTTATACCCATGTATAATAAACGAAAATATAAAACTTTTAAGACATCTAAATAACAACAACAAAAAAGACTCTTGATAATATGATATTTTAATCTAATTTTATTGTTTCAAGCACATGAAAAACAAAATGAAAAAATCTAGGTCGATAGGATGATGCTATAACCTTTGAGTATAGCCACACAGACTGTTGTACCTCAAACTGTATAAGGGAAAGTGTAACGGGTATTCTTCATTCAGAGATATAAAATCCCCAAGAGTTCTAGCATGCCAGGGTTTGAAGAAGCTGTTATGTTGAAGCAGTATTGTATACTCAATGTGTTATTATGTGTGACATAAATGGTGTCATCATATGTGGTGTATTCTAATATGTCCTGGAAATCCTATTTCAAAACGAGACTGTACTCATTACATTTCAAGGCCCAGGCCGTGTCCTAGTTTTAAAATATTGTGTTATGATACGTCGGCTGTGTATATTTGTTTTAGGAATATGCTTCTATCGCAAACACTCTCAATACTCTTATCAACAGCATCTAATATACATTACTCACTTATTTTTATTTTAGAGAAAACCATGACCTCATAATTTCAGTGAAAACAAGTGCCCCTATCTGAATGCAAGATTCGATTTCATTTTTACTGACTTTAAATAACTTATTATTCTTGTGAAAAAAGATTTAATAGTTGTGCCAAGTCAATTCATTCATCTTGAATAGAAGTATTTTAAGTACTAGTATAATTCAAAATAATACAATATATGTAGCAGAACACATTTTAATTTTTTGGAGAGGAAGCATTGACGATTTAGGGTACCTTATTTGCTGTATTAACCGATCATTGAATTCAAAACTGAAACAGCAGCCTTCTATTCCCCATTCAAACTCAAAGGGGCACTTTGCTACCGGGTCAAAATCAGGTGAGCGTGCATCCATGGCCTTCAGTTCCACCGCCTCTGTATAAGTAGGGTGCAATTTGTTTTCGCTTTTTTAATCTTTTTTTTTCATAAGTTTATGGAAGTTCCAAGAGCAAGAATGACTCTTAATATTTTAATGATTATATAACTCACATAAAAACATGTAGTCATGAATGATTTTCTAAGCTTTGTCATAGTGAAATATCAAGATTAAACACAAACACTGAAAAAACTAAATTCTTATGTCATATCAAATTTGCTGCGGCATGTTTACACAGTATTTTCTACAGCAAGATACAAGAGTTTTTCTTTATTTTCTAGTATTCTATACTGAAACAACATAGTAACGTATACAAAAACATTATACCATACGTACCTGTATAAAGAAACTTTACAACGTAAATACCTATACACAATCGTTGGAACACGATTATCTGATGGCAAAATACGACTTTAACATCACTTTCTTGACGGACTGTAGGCGCGAGTAAATCATCTTTGCGTAAATCACAAAATATTATAATGAAATAAGATATACGAAACCATTTTAACTTCTCTTGCTCAAAGCCGTAATTCACTGGTTTACATTATCCAGTGCATAATAAATTATATTATGGATATTTTTAGTCAAGAAATAAACTAGTTTGTGTCAAGCAAATTTTGCTCGGTTCCAAAATTAATCTGTCTGATTTTCAGTTTTAGCATAGAATGTAAGTGAATGTTGGTCTTATGCAAGTCAAAGGTTTCTGTAGATTAAAGTAGTATAGTAATGTCTAGATCTCAGAGAAAACTTGCGTCTTGTATTACAGAGTATATTTTATCTCTTCTATTTATGAAAGGTTAAAATATAGTGCTATAACTCATTAAAGCAAGTTCACAATTTGTTTTATATTCTTTAGGCATAACTTTTAAATGGTAAGTTTAAGGATATATTTCTAAATTATTATTTTCAAAAATAGTGTACACTTAACCTACCTATTTTTAAAAAAAAATTCAGCTCTAACATCTGAAATTGTAAAAATAATTTGAGAATTTCCTCTATTTCCTGTATCTTGTCTAGGTATTAGATTGCATGAATATCCTACTAATTACCTATTGAGATAGGAAAATTATTATAGTCTCCAGTAGGTCAGTGGCTAGTTTACGGACTTATAATGCTAAAATACGGGGTTTGATTCCCGCTGTGGACAGAGCGCAAATATCTTCTTATGTAGGTTTCCGCTAAAAAACTACAGCATACTAATACAATTTGTGATATAAATGTTTTTAAATTGAGTGTGGCATTTTCCTTTTTGTACACAGCTACTGTTTTTTAAGTATATCAAAGTATTGATAATATGATTAGTTGTTTTTTGTTACATTAATATATTTGAAACGGTTTTTAAGTATATAAAAGTATTGATAATATGATTAATTATTTATTATGTTACATTAATATATTTGAAACGATTTGAGAAGAAAGGACATTGGAGACATGTGGAAAAATCCACTAAGTTTTGCCATCACAGTTTGCTCTTAGTCCAGCAATCATGTAAGAATTAACTGACTAGCTGATGAAATCTTATATAAAAATGCTAGCACGATGCCCAGATTTCAACGTCACTGATTTTATATGTAAGTTTTGAAATTTCCCTACAAATATATGTCTTGGATACTTTGACACGTGGATGGAGAACACGTTTTACAAAACACGTGAAATGTATTAAGCAAGTTTTTCTTGGCTTCTTTAGTGAGTATTAACTGAACACTAATTGGATTAAGTTTAACTTTTAAACAGGATTAATAACATTAATATTCTTATATATTTCTTCCGTATTCATTGTCTTGTTTGATGAAAAAGAGTTATAATTTAATATGAATGATCCTCAAAGCTCAAAAGTGAATTACCAGTTTACCTGCTTAAAATGTCATTACATTTGCAAACTGTATAAGTCATGATGAATGATATTGACTAAAGTATTAGAACTACTTTATGCATCTTTTATTATTATCCTCTCTGTCTGTAAAACAATTTATATTTTTAATTAACCGTGCTTGTTGCCAGAAGCCTGATATTCAGAACTTAAACTATTCTAACAGTGCTTTCTATTAAAGTAACGTGCATCAACGTTAAATTAATGGATTTACAACGCTAAAATCCGGGGTTCGATTATCTTTTATGGACAGAGTACAGATACCCCATTATTTAGCTTCACGCGCAAAAACCATAACCACTACTAAAAGTAATAATAAATAAATTTTTACTATTCCGAAAATTGTTTAATTTCGAAGTTTAAGTTCAAAGAATATCCAGTTCAATCTATACTTTAATTAACGTGTGTTATTGAGTTATGTTAGTTTCGAAGAATTCCACTCCTCATCGATAACCTTGACCACAAGCGGCGGGCCCGTAGAGGGTTACGCCCTCTCGTCGGCCAAGCGACGAAAAAAGAAAGATGATAAAAAATGAATAATAGAAGGGTAAACGAGCAAGTCAGTACAGGAGGCCGAAAACGTGGAAGCGCGGTATGTGCAAAGGGAGGAGATAATACGGAGAAATATGGGTGAACAGTGAACAGTCCATATCACGTAATGGAGATAGTATGGGAACTAGCAATGAATATTGCGAGTATTAGGAATCGGGATAGATAGATGGGGGAAGAGGAGACATCGGCATCTCGACTTGTTCGAGATTGTCAGCTTGGAGAGACATAACATAGAGGTTAAGTAAGTGATCAGCTGGTACCAAAATGCTTCTTGGAATGCATACAGTGGTGGTGAGAACATCGGAGAAGATGAGATTGTGGTCACGAAAACATTTATTTACATAGCGAGTGCAAAGCTGTCGAAGGTGTAACAGAATGCGAGGAAAGTTGATACAGCAATAAAGTTCGGAAGTGAGGATACGGAGTTTGACACCAAAAGCAAGCCGGAGGGCATAGCGCTCCAAAATCTGGAGACGAGAGTAGAAGGCCAGAGAAGCATATATCCAGGCTGTATGTCTATAGGTCAAGTAAGGTCCGATGAATGTCTTGTATGTGTATAGCAGAAGTGGATGGTTCAGGCCTTAGAAGGTACCAGTGAGAAAGACGACAAGAAACCTTAGCAGAAAGGATAGATAAGTTTGGCTTCCAAGTAAGATGCCAATGAAAGACAATGCCAAGATAGGTCACGGAGTCGGAAATGGGAATCGGGACATTGTCGACCTGGACATCAAACAGAGGCGGGTCGCGGCAAGGGCGAAACTTACGATGTGATGGACCAAAAAGAATAGCTTGTGTCTTAGGAACACTGAAGGATAGACGCCAGCAGCGACACCAATACAAAAATGAATTTACAGCAGCCTAGAGTAGCTTATTCAGTGTGTACATCGTGAAACAATGGACTACCAAAGCTGTGTCCTCAGCATATTGAAACAACTGAATAGCAACATAGAGAAGGTACAGAAGGAGAGACAACATAGAACCTTGTAGGACTCCAGCATGTAGTGTGAAAGTGCAAGAGAGAAACCCATCAATCGAAATCGCGGCACGCCGCCTGTGTAGAAAAGAGGAGATGAGACGAATATGGGGAGTAGGAAAGTGTAACATATGCAGTTTGTGGAGTAAAGCTTGATGCCAAACTGAGTCAAAAACACGCCGGGAATCAAACAGGAGCGTGCAGAAGGGTCTTCAAGTGTTGAAATGATTGGAAAGTGAGTCAGACAATTTGAGAAGTTGATCCAAGGTAGAAAGGTATGGTCGAAATCCCGCCTGTGTGTGTGTGGCAGAAAGGTTGTGAGCAGCAATGAATTGATGAAGATGGGCAACAAGGATGCATTCAAAGGTTTTACTGAAAACACTAGTGAAGCTGATGGGACGATAATATTAACATCAGAGGCAGGTTTACCCGGTTTCAGAAAAAGCAGAATAGTGAATAACTTCCAGGAAAGAAGAAAGGTGTAGAACAATGCAAGAAGTCCAAGCTATTGCATAGGGGCATAAAGGAGTTGGCAGTAAGTGATGTCATCAGGACCAAGGGCAGAGTTACGTCTGTTCTTCAGCATCTGCCAGATATCTGCTGCAATAATGGGAGCATGCAAGAAATCATTGTCAACAACA
This sequence comes from Limulus polyphemus, assembly GCF_000517525.1. Lineage (NCBI taxonomy): Eukaryota > Metazoa > Arthropoda > Merostomata > Xiphosura > Limulidae > Limulus > Limulus polyphemus. The sequence goes on from NW_013665619.1 coordinate 165,918, forward strand.
TAAGAAGAACTAGGAGGCAATGGTTGAGTTCACGATGGTTGTAGTGTTACTGTAGTCAATAATATAACGTTCCAGTACCTGAAAGTTCTTTTCGTGAAAAGCAGCAAAATGGTTGACCTTGTCCAAAGATGTAGAAGGTGCAGCACTATCAACAAGAATAGGATACGAGGAAGAGCATTGTTGACCTGTAAGGAGCTTAAAACGGTTCCAGAATTGTGAGGAAGAAGAGGAATGACTGAGATTGTTACAGGCCTGATGTCCCACCACCCAAACAAAATTACGGGCAGTACTTTGAAGACCTCTGGATCATTGCAGCAACAAAGGCTCATGAAACCGACGGCATTCACGCAAGAAAGTGAAAGAGTAGTGTAACAGATCTACAGCTCTTGGAGGTAAGGCTGGTTTATGGGGAGCTTAAGAAGAAGTCGGTATGTGTAAAGCACTGGCATCAGAGAGAAAAGTGGTGAGAAAGGTGGCGAATGAGTCAACATCTTCTGACATAGTAAGAGGTCGATCTGTATCTGGTATGGCACTAGCAATGTGTGAAGCATAAGATTTCCAGTCGGCAGAACGAAAATTGAAGTGAGTCCGACGGGAAGCATGAGGAGCGGACAAGGTCTGCAAATGGACACAAAATTCTATGGGGAGATGATCACTACCAACTGGAGAACACATCTGGAGAGTGATAAGAGGGACTAGGTTGGAAAAACAAACACAATATCAGGTGATGAATGAGAAATTGGACGACTAGGGGCCATCAGGGGTAGCAAAGAACCAGAAAGGGAGCATAAGGAGGACTGAATAATGTCCTACTGTGGTAGTTGACATCAGCAAGAAGAATATAGCTACAAAAAGATTTGTCCAGAAAGGAGAGAAAGGCGTTGGGCAAAGGAACTCCAGGACGAATGTAGATTGTTGCAATAGTGATGATTCGAGATGGGAAGTAAACAGTGACTATCAAATCCTCAGGGTAAGTGGATTGTGAAAGGCCAATGTAGGCACACAGGAAGGCGAGTACGAGTAGAAATTGCCACATCTCCTCGGGCCAGACCCATAGGATGATCATATGCATGAAGAGAGTACCTTGACAAAGGGATCCTTTGAGTGGGTTTCAGAAAAGTTTCGTTAAGGAGAACACAATCATAGGAGCCTCTATCCAACAAGAAGTGTAGAAGGAGGAGGTTATGAAGAAGCAAGCGAATATTTATAAATAAATACTTCAACATGTAGTCCCATAGACGACGAAATAGAAAGTGTGAGTTAAATCCAGAATGAGTTGCTTGCATGTGAAAACGAAAGGCAGTCTTGGTAGCACGGATAATATTATCAAGACCAAATGTACGCTGGTAGGGGAGGACATTCTGTAGTATCAATGTGACAAAACGGATGATATCCTCCGTGGTAGGAGACATAGCAATAGAGTTGACTGGAGGGGTAATGGCACCAGTGGTATGCACTGGAGCAACAGAACCACGATTGTCAGCCTTGGGGGTAGGCTTACCTTGGAACTTAGAGGAGTATGTTGGATGATCAAAATGGCAAGTGTTGCAGAAAGTAGGAGAGCTTAAGCTAGAGCATTGGCGAAGGAGATGATGTCCATGACAATGAGAACACACTGGTTGGTTAGGGCCTTAAGCAGTGGTATGTGAGTTATATAGTAGGCACCTCTCACAGTGCAGAGCCTGGGGGTCAGGGAACGGGAAGCTTCAAACCGACAGCGTTGGTGGAAAAGAAAGGTTCCATTACACATGAGATGATCTATAGGGTCACTATTTTCAGCCAAAACACGAATCATGAAGGTAGGACCGGAAGAATTTTGAATGTGAATGTCACACGTGACTGATACGTTTTCAAGTAGAAGTTCGGAGAGGTTCTCTTTTTTCAGTGATGCCAGGATCAACACCATGGATGACACAAGAGAAAAGAGGTCTCCGACGAGGAGGAGGCTGTTGTTTTAGAGCAGGGGAGCGAAATTGAGTGAGTAGTAGCACAGTAATCTGAGGAGCTTCAATAGTTTCCATAGGTCCAAGTGGTTCACCAGAATTGGTGATTGAGTGGAGGCAGGAGTCGACTGAGTAAAAGTGGTAGAGGCAGAAATGGTAGACAAAGTAGAACCAGCAGTAGACAGTAGAGTTGAACCAGAGGATGATGATGAGACAACGGCAGCATATGACAATCGTTACCTTTGATCGCCATCTCGCATGGAAAGCACACCTGACCATCCTACACACGAAGGTTAATTCCAGGCTTCATTTCCTTCGCCATCTCTGTGGTTCATTCTGGGGTTTGAATCCCCAACTCCTTTTATATTCCTACCAAGCTTTTGTCCGACCCTGCCTCACCTATTCTCACGTTGCATGGATCTCTGCTCCATCTTCACTCTATCATCGGCTGGAAGTCTTGGAACGCAACGCTTTACGTACAGCCTTTCAATGACGTCATTC
>NW_013665619.1:169049-176382 GCF_000517525.1 Limulus polyphemus
CTTCGATCATCACAACCCTATCTTCGGCGAAATCCTATCCTAGTCGGTGAATACCCCTCGCAAACTATTACCTCCGACATATCATCTCCTGAACCTCTATTTTATGTCTTTGCCACCTGATCATCCCGACTACTATGCCTGATCTTCCACCACACATCTATCTCTGATTACGTTTCCTAATAGCGTACATTAAACTCGTCTTACCCATCTCCGTACCTGGTCTCACTTACTAATCTCTCGTTGCTTTTTCCACTGTGTACTTCTACATCTCCTGGCCACTGAAAGGGCGTAACCCTCTGTTGGCCCGCCAGCCCTCCGGGCTGGAATGAAATGTCATAAAACAAAATTTAGATTTACAAGAACTTTCTCTAAGAACGTTCAAAAAACAAACAAGCGGAATTAAACCTCCGCTAAGAGACGAGGGGGAAATGGGACTATATGTTATAGAGTTATATTTAATTTATTGTTGTATTTTTGTGTTTGTTTTTCAGTATATTTCGTGAAAGAGATCAGGAAGTCTATAATGTGTGTTTGTAAGTCTTAAAAAGCGAACAAAAGCAATGTTTTGTCTTTGAACTTAATGCTCCACTGTTCAAACCGTTTTGTTTAATTTCAGGATAACGTTCACGAAGCTATCACAGCATGTGACCCGGCATGGCCAGGTGGTTAGGGCGCTCGACTCGCAATCTGCGGGTCGCGGGTTCGAATCCCCGTCACATCAAACATGCTCGCCCTTTCAGTTGTGAGGGCGTTATAATGTGACGATCAATCCTACTATTCGTTGGTAAAAGAGTAGACCAAGAGTTGGCGGTGGGTGGTGATGACTAGCTGCCTTCTTACACTGATAAATTATGGACGGCTAGCGCAGATAGCCCTCGTGTAGCTTTGCGCGAAATTCATAACAAACAAACATCATAACATGTACACCGCTAGAGGACATTCTTCTTGTAACCAACTAAAAAACACTGCATTCTAATCATTATATATATAATATATTTTGAGTATTAAATTTATTTAAATATGCTAGTTACTAGGTGTATATTTTGTGTTTTTATATATTTAGGTTGCTTGCTTTGATCAGAAGATAATATTAATTTTATAAGAAGAAACCATTTTACAAGTGTTACATAACGTAGTTAGTTTTGAAGCTTCAACTTTATCTGTTTCCTGTTTCAAAGTACAGACACTTTAAATGCTACAGTGATGCAGTTAATTCACGTGTTTGTCTGTATAATACAAAAAAAGTAATCCGATAAGCACGTTTGGTTCATTATACACCCCCCCCACCCCTAACCCCCACCCCACCCCCCAGTTGCACAGCAGCATGTCTGCGGACTTACAAAGGTATAAACCGGGTTTCGATACTCGTGGTGGGCAGAGCACAGATAGCCCTTTGTGTAGCTTTGTGCTTAACTACGAAACAAACAAACAATCATTATACACTGCATTGCTTTAATGATACCAGTTGTGTCAAACTCTACACAAGACTGATAAAATGGCTGATAGAGACCTCACTCATATCTAAAAATTCCCCGTCAGCTTAGAATAAGATAGCACGCAAATCGTTACAATGTGATAATAAACTGAAAACAACTCAAAAGATCGATGGCTTTCGGAAAATGGTTAAGTCTTCAATAAGCTTTTTATACAAAAAACTTCTGATTAAGAATCAACGTTCTGGGATAATTCGTCGATCATTAAATAAATTGTAGCAGGAGTGTTAATTTTATGCCGTAGCGGTCACAGCTGCATGTTATAGACTCGAATACGTGTCCTCCTCCACATTGTTTGGAATGTTAGGCCTGACTGTGTAAAAAACATTATTAAAGTAAAGAATACAGAGTATTTAGCTGTTTTCTTGAAAGATTTGTGCCAAAAATACTTCGCGAAAACGAAGTTTAATCTTTTTTATTCTAAATATAAACTAATTGAGACATTGTCTTTGTCATCTTCTCCACATATAATAAATAACAACATTTGTGCTGCGTCAACAGATTTATGTGACAGGCTTCAGAAACCTGTACAAGTGTCGTCAGCTTGGCCGATCGTTATTTTCAATTTTCCAGGATTTGGTCAGAGCTTGAAATATACTAATTGTGAGATAAAGCTCTAATAATAGATCAGACTATCACGCTTTTTTGCAAGCATCAAATCCTTCTCTATGCAGGCTGAAAATAACATTAAAATCATGGTGACAAATCAACTTGCGATTATGTAATTTCTTCATACGAGGTCGTTGTATTTTTGTTGACTTTATATAATATCATAAATGAATGGAAAGAAAATCGTAACGTTTGAAATATCTTCCCCTGTGTATTTTTCATTATTTATTTATTTGATTGATTATTTTTTGCGTGGCATGCATGATTTTCCTTTGATCCTAATCATTTTTTCATGTAGTCACGGCTGCAGAACCGTTGTCTTCGGTTCTTTTCTTTTTGGCTTCTGTGACTCACAAACACATATATAACTGGAAGTTATAACTTAAAACCAGAGTTTGACCTCGGTAGAATATTGGTTATGGTGGTGTATACATGATTCGTGTTTCTTTCAAGCGTGTGTATTATAATTAAAAAGAGGAAGATTTGACATACCTTATTCAGCGTTGCGTTTTTATCCTAAAATTAATTTTATTATCACACTATTCGCACCTTAAAATCATATTTAGTAATTAGCAAAAATAAACAACTTGATCACTTGTGAACAGAAAAAGACTACTTACAACAGTATTTGAAATATAAATATGACAGGATAGATACCAGTGGAAGAATATTTCATAAACACATGTATTACTACTTGTATTTTCATCATATGTTTTTAAATAATGAAGAAAGAGCGTATGCATCAAATGTATACTAACCTAATTTTTTCTCATTTCACTGGAAATATAAAATAAATTCAGTATTAAATACTGAAGCTGTTTTCACCTCTTGATAAAATATGCTTGAAAACTTCAACAACTGTCTTCATAACATCTTAATTTCTTAATAGCTCTTCCTTATAATACATATTATACAAGTTAGACTTTTGTGCGCGTGATTTAAAGTATGGTCGAACTATAGTTCATTATTTGCATGCAAGCAATTGATTTTGATAATGGCTGAGCTATATATTGTACATAGATATCTACACTGGAACGACCGTTACTTCAGTCGATTAGTTGAGATTTAGCTTAACATCTATGAATTTTATAAATAAATCGAATAGAGAAACTAGAATACTTTGTATTTTAATCACACAGAAACGATAAGAACAAATCTTAGTGAATACTTGTATAAAATATTTTATTACAGTTTTACATCTTTTAGACAGATGCATTGAAATCGGTATGCACGAACAGATTACATATATTTCTGGTAGGGAAAGCCCCATAAGGTAGATATATATATATATATAAGTAATTGTTTAGGCGTTTTCTCATTTTAAATTTTGATCTTTAATCATCGAGGATTATTATTAGTGGAGTTTGTTTATGTAACATATGTTATATTTAGAAACTTAGAATATGTCTAAGTTATCTTTGTAGAAACTTAGAAAGCACAAACTTTTACTGGTCACAAAAGTCAAGCATGACAACACATTTTAAAATTACAATTAACAGTTTCTGTCACATATCCTTACAGAATAAGTTGAGTTTTACTTAAATGATAACTCACGTTGATAACTTTTCATGTTACGTTTTACAACCTTGAGCTGCTCAGGACTGCCTGTTGACTTATAAATCTCCAATATGTTTGTTAACCATCATTAAATTAAGCTTTCTCCAATATGTTTGTTAACCATCATTAAGTTAAACTTTCTCCAATATATTTATTAACTATCAGTAAACTAAACTTTCTCCAATATGCTTGTTAACCATCATTAAATTAAACTTTCTCCAATATGTTTGTTAACCATCATTAAATTAAACTTTCTCCAATATGTTTGTTAACCATCATTAGACTAAACTTTAATAAGAAAGTTTTGCTCCATTTGTACTTATCTAAGGAAACAATTTAGACTTTCTAAACGACTTTAGAATTATTAGCTAAGTTTGTCCTCAAATTATTCATAATTCCAGCTAAAGTACACTTAATAACATAAAACGATGGTATAGTCATTTATGAGGTATTGTTTATTCATAGCGCCGTCCAGTGACAGGTTAAGAGTACATTGAAAATGTCTGACCTTCTCAGTTTATCTATAAATTAAGTAAATACAGAGGAAAATAGTCATGTCATTATGCAAACGTTTTTGACAGTAGCAGGTGTATTCTTTGCAATCAATTAAATTTTTCAGACTCTGCAGAGAATCAGTTTTTGATAAAGTAATAGAGTATGTTGTGATAATGCTGTGCTACCTTGGACACTTAAAAGAAGAGTGCGTCAAAGTAGTTTGTTTATGAGAAGCAAATAACTCGAGAAAGATTGGAAAAGCAAAATAAAAAATAACAGTTACGTCTGAGAACACCTCGTGAACTGTCTGAAAACGCAAAGCAGTAAAATACTACATTTTGATTTAGCTAGAAAGTTTTGCGAGTACAAATTCTGTAATGTATCTTGCTTATAATAATTTTGTACAGCGAAAGTAGGGGCATTGTATATTTTTTCTTTTAATATCTTTTTTGCCTATTTTGCTAGACTTCAATGGTGACTAAGATATATTTGTTTGCTCACCTTGACGACACGTTATGTAAACATCAAGCGGACAAAACAGCCAGATTAGAGAAGTGGCTAGTGCGGACGAGAAGGAAGGCAACGAGACTGTAGCAGTTGCCGCCTAAAGTGGTTACCCTAGCCGAATAGAGGAAATTATAAAGCATATTTAATAGCACTAAGGCTCGAACCCGAGACCCAATCCAAGCTAACCATTAGGTTACCAAGGGCCTGACAGAAATATCACAGTTTTAACTTTAAATATAAAATTGAAATATTTTGTTATAGCACTAAAACATTAATATTGTGCTCTTTGCGTATGATGACGTTTAAAAATTGCTTTTTGAGATTTTCAGTACCTTGTAATTTATTGAAATAAAACCTTAACATTTATCGACAACGAGGTAGTAGGATAGTATGTGATATATGGTAGGACAGTATGTGTGTGTGTATATATATATAGGTAGTAAGACAGTGTGTGTGTGTATATACATATAGACTCGAATTAAATTACTCCACCCTTTTCATTCCGCTTATACTTTGAATATATGGATTCGTCTATATGCGTGGAAAGGCACCTAAAACTGTGACGCCTTAACGCCTACGGTAAAGACGAAATTTCCAGGCCATATCGGTCACTAGAGTATATGTGTTGTAATTTATTTACACTGTGCATGGGCGTGGCTTCAGCTGATGTGAAAATAGATTTTAGATCTGCGTTAGAGCCTGTAGTTTTATATTCTATATCATAACATGCGGAATAAATGTCAATAACAATGGAGAATAAACTTTAAATCGCTGATGGCAAAAACACTGGGAAAAATCACGAAATTAAACCTATTTATCAAACAAGTAAACTGAATCTGGATATTTACTTCACAGATATGTCACATAAAACATGATCACATCACTGTGCTTGGATATCTAAAAGCTTAGACACATGTAGATGACTATCTATGTCTGTGTAAGGGTGTGGTTTGTTTTTAATTTCGCACAAAGCTATTTGAGGGCTATCTGCGCTAGCCGTCCCTATATTAGCAGTGATAGACTAACGGGAAAGCAGTTAGTCAATACCACCCACCACCAACTCTTGGAGTACTCTGTCATTAACGAATAGTGGGATTGACTGTAACATTATAACATTCCCACGGCTGAAAGGGCGAACATGTTCGATGTGACAGAGCAAGTCCTGCGCCCTAACCAGCAGGCCACCGTGTAAAGGTATGAAAAAAGAAATTCAATTGTTTTTGAGTTCTAACTCTTAAACAAAGAATGTCAAAATAAGTGATTAACTTTAAGAAACATGTTATCATATCATAGATGTATTTATTATATGTAAACAACAAAATGTCATTATGGTTCTTTTGGAGCATTCGTTTTAAATACCTGACCCTCGAAAGCTATTCGATAATTTGGCTATCATAAATATGCCTGCTTCGTGAGCTGACATATATAATGTTTAAAATAATTATTAAAATAGATTCACGTTACAAGTAAACATTGATTAAATATAATGAATTAGTGTAAAATTATAACATACAGAGTAACATGAGCATTAAGAGTCTAAGTAATTAGACTAAAAGTAATTACTTTTAGACTAAACAACCCTTTAGCTATTTGTGTACCGGTGTGCTTCAACATTCACGACAATATTCTTAAGCTGATAAAGTTTAATCTTTCTTACCTTGATGTTAACCAAGCCCCTATTGATCTTTAATCTCTATTTTTCTTGTTCTCGTGAATATTGGATCTGTAATTATTCCACGAATATGGTAATTTTATAAAACATTCCTTAGTAGCTGTTTAGACATCCTGTTGTTGTAGTTCTAATATGCTCGTGGGTGTCGTACACGCAGTCATAAGTTGCAATGTGGCTTTTAATTAAAAAAGGTTAACATAGGGTTTGCTGTCATGATTGCTTGCCTTGTTTTTCTCCCACGAATGAATAAAATAACAGACATGTTCTACAGGCGAATATGTACTTCATGTATTTAATGTGTAATGACAAAGACTGTAAGAGAAAATTACTGTTACTATTTTGTAATAATATCGCTCAATGAAAACAAATTCCAAATTTCCTCTGTGGGTTTTTTTCTTTTAATTTGTAATCTCTAGCCTTGATTCATTCGAATATATTATATCACTGTCTAGCTGCTGCAGCTGTTAAAAAACATCTTGCAAGTATGTGAACTTCATTGAATTTTAAAAACAATGTACCAAGACCAGTTCATCTATCGTTGAGTAGTTTTATCTGTTTAATGCACGTTCAGTCATTTGATGTAGGCCTATATTTTCTTTCTAAATAACCTGTTATTTGACAAAACTATGAAGAATGGAGAACCTATAGATCGCCACTGTTTCAGTACGGACTAGATAATAACCAGATAGTATAAATAGAACGAACATGTACTGTATATTGTTACGTCTCCGTTTGTTAATTAACTTTCTGTAACTTCGTTCCGACGAAACTTTAACGACACAAGTCTTTACTTAATAAAACTGATTTATTCTTTCCGTATACAACTTTACGATACACTCAACTTCAACAATCGCGCTAAACAAACGCTATAACAACGAACGTGCTCAATAATACTTCTGACTGCGGATCAATTACTCACTGTCTACACGCACATTACATTACCGCGTCACGTTGTCCTCCTCTTATATATACCCAACTACCCTATATCTAGTAAATACTA
>NW_013665619.1:176403-183959 GCF_000517525.1 Limulus polyphemus
TATGTATGAGAAAACACTATTTCAACAGTCAAGCAAATATTAACACCAAAAGGAAGATCTGTAGTTAAAAAAAAAAAAAGCAAGCCCAAACCTGTGACGAAAAAAATCATTTTAATTATCAAAATAAGCCTTACAACTACAACAGAAAAATTTAACTGAAACTTTGCAAAAGATCACCAGAACACCAAGGCACAGCGTATGATGTGGGATATAAGATGTGCCCTGGGTTTTGGAAGTGACTGCGGAAAAAGGACCCATATTGCGGGGGGTGGGGGATACCCATCAACAAATATATATATAATATTGAATTTTTAGCCTGCATAGTTTCTGTTAATTTTTCTTTCTTAATACTCCAATTTTACAAGAACCTATACTTGATTTGTAACTAGTGTCTCTACCTACATTCAACACTATAACTATAACATTAAAAAAGCCATTCGTGAGTTGTAAACTTTAATATTACAATAATACAATATTATTTTAATATTACAAAACCTACACTTGTGTTATAATCATAATCAGTGATACAGCTTTTCAAAAATTTATTACAGCCTTTTACTGTTAATATATATTGTTCTTAGATTTTAAAGTAATTTATAACGATAACGAACATCCTTTCAAACAAATAGTGTTTAACATTCTATTCGTACGTCGTCAGTCAATTGCGTGAGTAATGAGACTTCTGACTTCGAGCATCAAGTAAAAACTAATCGCTTAGAGCGTGACAACAGAAAATGCATATGCGCATGCGCAAACTACGATTTTTTTTTGTTTGTTTGTTCGTTAAAACACATAGCTGAGATTACGTGAACATAATAATTAGTTTGTGGTAATTCGTTTCCTGTGCATTAGAATAGTTTTAAAGCTTTGGTAATGTGTGATGGCGGTGAACCTCTGCTGAGAAGAATGTCGCTAGTCTTGGATACCACAGTAAAACGTATGCTACCTTGAGAAAAGCGGTTAAAATATTTCTCTAGTTAAAATTCTTTAAAGAATTTCGAAAATGTTTATCTAATCATTGAAATTTATTTACTAAGAGTATAACTGTCGACAGACTAATGGTTCTTCAACATTAATGTGCATTCCATTTCAGAAAGTTTCGAATATCAATATTTATTTTACACTGTAATACCATGAGAAGTTCTCGATTAACTTGTAGAAATATTTCCAGCAGGTTCTGATCGATGACGTCACACACATCTGCGGACAGCCTATCAAAAACATGATATCAATCAATGAGTATTGCGTCATGATACTACGATTAGTGTGTGACTGAAAACAATAGAATCATTCGCTTTTATCTAGAAGTAAAGATGTAATAATATTAATTTTTAATATAGTGATTAAGACCATTGAATAAGTAACAATCAGTAACAAAAGTCGAGCTTGACCTTCGTATTGCTTTTATAATCTGTTTAGAGGAATGCATTTTTTTTATCTATTCTTGTGTTTATCTATATCTATCTGTAAGGCAGATACTAGATGTCTTTTCTTTCGAATCTCTCAAATATAGATCGTATTTTACTCTACTCCTAATAGTAAAGTCACTTTTCAGAAAGCTGAAATAAATTACCCGCCACCTTAACCAGAACAAAATTTTAACAGGATTTATTAGCCTCAAAGCAGTTCAATAAATAGAGCACTATCCGAAGGTTTCGCTCTTTGATAATGAAAGTTAAAAGAATGATAATTTCGAGCTTTTAGTGAGGTTTTAAATCTTTATATCAAAATGAAAGGTTTGTTTATTTGTAACTAAGCACAAAGCTACACGGTGCTCTGTCCACCACTGGTATTGAAGCCCGGTTTCTAGCGTTGTAAATCCGCTTACATACCGCTGTGCCACTGGGGAGCCAAAGTGAAAGGTCTGGAAAATTAATTTCTATCAGTAACATTTACATTGTGATTTTAACGTTAAAAAACCAGAATTAGATACAGTTTTAGAATCTATCTGATGGTTTTCTAAAACTGTTTTTATTTATGATTTTTAGTTTGTTTTTGTTTTTTGTTTTGTTTTTTTAATTATGCACAAATCTACACAAGGGCTATCTGTACTCTGCCCACCACGGGTATCGAAACTCGGATTCTAGCGTTGTAAGTCCGCAGACATACCGCTGTGCCATTGGGGGGCAGATTTTTTTCTTTTTTTTTAGTCTATCGTGATGAAACTGTGATAAACGCCAAATTTAATTCGATGTTGTGAGTCTAAAAAACATTTTTCGGTTGTTGCAAAGCATGTATAATTTTATTAAAAATCAGGTGTAAGTTCGTAAACATATGAAAATAGTGATTATAATTCTTACCGGTCATCTAATACATATAACCATGGATTATTTAACCGTGATGTCATTTAGCGACACCATTGGTTATATATGTTTATATAAATAGATACATAGATATATCGAGATAGTTCTTTAGGTTTCTGACTGTCTGTGAAAAGTAAAAAAGAAAAGTACTAAAACATTGAAGAAAGTCTGCCTTTCACATTTCGTACCTGTACCGGTCTTCACATGAATAACAACCCGCGTCTGCTTTTTATTGCGCATGCGCCATTGTACTGTAATAGAATTCTTAGTATCATGCGTAATGTTGAGAGCAGGTGAGTTACACATAAAAGACGTCACGATGCTGAAGGTATGTCAGTGGGCGAACTGATTCATATTAACCCAATCAGAGTCAAACTAACGCCAACTGTTTGTATCGTTGTTGGCCTAGAAGTCTATTCAGTATATTCGCAGAGTGCGGTATATTTTACGCTGGAAAGAAACTGAATGGCTTTGCGCTTAAATAAAACTAACGTAAAAATTTAACATTGGAATATATCTATATCATTGATTTCAGGTTTTCTTATCAATTCTCTTTCAGAAGCTTGTCCAACAACAAACATTACATGAAGATTTTTGGAAGAAGTGTGAGCTCAGTGAACTTAGTTTCGGCTGCAGCTGTATTTATAAATAGTGTTTAACTTTACCACTATTAACTAACTCCAAAGTTGGTGACCTTTAGAACAGACTCTCACTTGACTACTTTTGTGAGAAAGCAATGCCGTTCGAGCGAGATCAAGTACAAGTGCCAGTGATGCCGGTTTTAACTATCACAGGCTTCAAGCGTAGCGTGCCGACAGTGGACGTGATATCACTTTACACGCCAGGACATTACAAGTGTAACAGTAATGACAGTGACATCGTGTGTCATTTAAGTTCTTCGACAGGTCAACCCTCGGATCCTACTCTGTCTAACTGTCTTCAAAGTTCAAAAAATTTAAGCGAAAAACCTTCGGAGGTCGATGTTGCCACGTTTATTCCAGTACCAACTCAAAGAACAAGCTCATTGCGTTCTTTAACACTTCGATATAATGGAGATACAGTTAGTGGATCTTCAACACCAGTGTTAACTGGGTTTCGCAGTCTTAGCGACTCAAATTTTGAGTTGAAGAGTAAAACCTTCGAAATTTGTAAAAATAAACTTGACCAAACCAAGCAATTAACATCCTCAATACTACTAAAGGTTTCCACAAATCCTAGTCTGGTTAGTAATAGTACCAATACCGACACCGTTTCGAGTCTAGAACATAAGAAAAATTTATTGACCAGCTGTTATCAGTGGAAAACACTAGTATCATCCCAGGTTCAAGATACAATATCTATAAATAACGCGATACTTGGGTCATCTCCGACCATTGGTCGTTCCAGAAGAGATTCTTCGGTGTCAGAGGTAAGATTTTGTTTTCTGTGCCACAGTGCAGCAGATATTTCAAGATAGGCAACGTCGTTAAACTATAACATAAAGACGCTTGCCTATCTTGAATGAATTAAACACATAAAAAAAAAGATTAATTCTGAATAATAATATTCACTTACTAATTTGGCCCGTCACATTCACAAGAACGTTATTTGTCTACAAATAAAGTTGAATTCTATATTTAAAAAAGCTTGTAAAGCATAAGGGAATAGCTTTCGTGAAAATTCAAACAAAACGTTTCGAAATTTGTAGAAGTTTTGAAGAAAACCTCAAACATACTTCAAGAAAACCTGTTGCATTAACTAAGTAACTTAATTTTAAACATTTCTGATAAAAGAGTTAGTACACAGGATCACACACAATAAATTTTAAAAAAAATAGAGACCCCAAACTCGAGTACTTTTGAATATTAGACTGTTCTTTCTCAGGAGGATATCGAAGACGAATAATAGTGAACTAGTTGAAAGTGCTCGAGTTTTGGGTCTTTTTTTGAAATTCGTTAAGAAAAATCTGGAACTGATATTTAAAGATTAGCGTATTTGTCCATACATTTCCAGTTCAATATATATCAATATTTATTTTACTTAGTGATAAATATTTAATAAAAAGAACTTTGAAACAAAGTAGAATGTATAAATTTCGGAAACATCACTCGTTTTAAGATATATATATAAGCTTTGAACTGTATACTATCTTTTTTTTATTTACTGCCTCTAAATTGTCCTGACACCAAATGTATTTGGCAGTTTTCTTTCTGTGGTTTAGTAGGAACCTTTTGATTTAACTTCTAATGAAATATTTTCTGAGCCCACTCTCCTGTTGACGTGCTTCCATAGACAACTACCTGTTTTTCTGTTTTCCACTCTGTTGCACGTTGCCCCCCAGTGGCACAGAGGAATGTCTGCGGACTTACAACGCTAGAAGCTGGGTTTTGATACCCTTTATAGGCAGAGCACAGATAGCCCAATGTATAGCTTTGTGCTTAACTTCAAACAACCAAACAAACTGTTGCACTTTAGTTGGGATGACTTCATTATATCGTGATTGTGTTATTATTCTCACTGTAAGTGGAATCTTTATAATTGTATTGTAATGCACAGGGATTTCCTTGTCGTAGACTGTGAAAATGTTCAGAGGACGTTTAACCTCACATCTGTTTCCTCGTGAAGTATATTGCCAATGTTCACTCTTCTTCTTTATTGATTAGCCACACATGTTGCACATGTTCCCTTGGAAGCTGTACCTATTTTTGTTGTCATGTGGTGTACTTCTTCCATTCTGAATATATAGTTGTATAATTAATCCTTTGGAATCTTATAGACTTCCACCTGATGGAGTTAATGTTTCCACACTGTTTTATTGGACGATCCTGTAAATTCTGGATGTTTCTTTCATTTGTTTATCTGCAAATTTAAATTATTCAAGTTCGGTTGCCAAGTGGACAGCTTTCTTTAAAAATACACGCTTATTTTCCTTTAGACTAATTCGCATATCTTCATCCACTAGGATATATATTAATTAGTCAAGTGCCAACGAATCCATCATTTCACATGGTGCACCTGAATAAGATAATCAGACAAGTCTTTCAGTATCGTCTGTAAATTTGGCTAAAGCCTCTTCCTTCCTCCTTACTCTGCTCATAAGCTTTGCTTTAGAAACTTGCTTTTGATGTGACACTCCAAACCTGTTTGGTAAAATGGCCACTAATGCTTGATAGTTATTACAGCCAACAGTTGGAAGGCTGCCCACTGTTGTTGAAACTTATTCAGAGCAGGAGTGTTAGGATGATCCCTAGGATAGAAAGGTTATCTTAGATGGATAAGTTAGGACCCCTAAAGTTACTTTCTCTTGGAAAAAGAAGGATAAGCTGAAATATTATTGATTTCAACAAGATTATTTGGTTGAATTGATATAATAAATGCCTTTGATATTTTTTGTGCTATATTATGAAGATAATAGAATGAGCTTAAGATTAGGAAAAGACAAGGCTAGCCTCCAGTTGAGACAGGTTTAATTTTTTAACAGGATAATTCATTTACATAACGTGTTGCCGTCAGAGTAGTGAAAGTCAACACTTTATAGAAATTTACGAGAGGAACAACGACATCATAAATATGGCAAATAAAATGTATCAATACAGCATGTGCTTACAATATTTTATCACAGTGTAGATGTTTAGGGCTGCATAAGTGTTTTAGAAATGTTGCAGAAGGAGGTAATTAACTTTATACGAGTGTGTTTGAAGCGAATTAATCATAATAAGCTTCATAAAATCTTGAACAAAACACATCGTTAAGACACCTGTTTCATCATCACTTTTCTTAGGATCATCATCAAGCTCGTCTTCGAACAATAACAACAAAGAAAAAAAGCAAGGAGATTTAATTCATTTTTCAGGTTCACTTGATTTATCTACTGGAAAACAACAACATCCAAACTATGTTCAAAACAGATGAATCTAGCATATCTCCAGTAATTAAGACATTTGCTGACATTAAAACCTCCCTCTCGCCAAAAAAAATACAAACTTTCACATTTAAAAATGAAAATATAGTCTACAAAAATATCATATTTTAGAAGACATCACTGTTTTTAAGATACTAGATTAGCCTTGACTACAAATGTTCTTGAATAATTATGAATAAATCAGTATATTATAGATCTGAATCATATTACCATAGACTTGATTAACAAAAATATATTTTAGAAATTACTTTTTGAAGCTTAAATCTGTTATGTGTTTCCAATTACTTCACAACAACAAAATGACGTTTTGATTTTCTCCTATAATAGTTATTTAGCTCCTTTAAAGTTATAACCAAGTTTGTTATGTGAATGTTGTATTTAATCTCTTTTTTTTTTCACTTCTGTGTATTGATTGTGTTGCATGGCTTTACAAAACAGACGATAATATTGCTATTATGTAACTCTTCCGTAACCCCAATAGCACATTATTATCTATATATGTGTCAATGCCTACGATGCTGGGTGGAAAAGGCCATTTTGGTATTTATTAGTGATTTCAAGCCTTTCGTCCTTGACCCAAGAATGTCCCACTTTTTGTGTTTACCAGAACATCACTCATGCGGGACTCTGTCAAAACAGTCACCAAGCGTTCGGCATTTAATAGCATGCTTATAAACTGTAGTATGCAATTGAAGTTTGTCACATTTCAAAGGTTATTTGTTGTCCTTAACTTACTTAGTTTGTTTTTCATAACGAAAAAAAATCGCTGTATTATGGATTCTTCTTTATAAAATATCTTTTCTACATAATTCAAATTCAAAGAAACTCGGTGATGCAATAGTGTAGTTTCTTTGAATTTAATTTACCAACTTTGTTTTTATTCCCCAAGAATATATGTTTACTAAATACTTACGGAATTTTTAGTCTTAATTAGGCCTCTATATCATAGATTGTATTTTCTATTTTACTTTTCGTGAAAAGAAAAGAAATCTAAAATATTACCATTTTTACTAAATAGTTATTGTTTCATTAAATTACTCGTTTTTTTTTGGCATAACAATACTGTTTGTTTGTTTGTTTGTAGTTAAGCACAAAGCTACACAATGGGCTATCTGTGCTCTTCCCACCACGGGTATCGAAACCCGGATTCTAGCGTTGTAAGTCCGCAGACATACCGCTGTGCCACTGGGGGGGCGCTCTAGCGTTGTAAGTCCGCAGACATACCGCTATGCCACTGGGGGGCTAACAATACTGAGTTTCTGAAATTAAATTACCACTGTAACGAATTTGTTATTATATATTTATTTTAATATCGGCGTTTGTTTAGATTAAATTTATATTTAGAAACATAC
>NW_013665619.1:184008-190244 GCF_000517525.1 Limulus polyphemus
GCCTATTCTCTAAAGTTGTAGAAGATTCTCGAGAGTGAGAATCAACAATATATGTAGGTACGTAAACGCTAGTGTTAGCGCTAGTACTGTTACGTAAAGCTGAAAATTCGAGAAAACCTCCACACGCCTATAAATATAACCAACGCGACGCGCCAAAAACCTATTATTAGTTTGCTATAGTCAGTGTGCTATAAACTTCTGAAGCTATAACTGTTTGTGTCATAAAAGTTTCTTTGTACACACACATACACATACAAACGTTGTATTGTAATTTGACTTTATAGCTTTTGTAGGACTTGACTGTATAAAAGTTTAAATACTCAGATTGTTTCACTATTATCTAGTGATCAGTTTATTGCGGATTTGTGTTGCTTTGAGTAGCTTTTGCTAACACTGACTTTATCGAACAATCATTCAATCATTCCCTTGAATGGTGAGATCCTGAAACATTATCTAACATTACTCAGTTGTTATAAATTGAGTATGAACAGTGTTATCAGCAAAAATAAATCTTCTTCAAACGATATTAACCATAGATATAACTTGTATCAGCGAAATGAGCCAGTAGATTGTATAGAAGTACGTTTTAGCTGCTGATAACCAACTGCACGGGTTTTTACCCAAACAAGCTATTACACCCACAAACACACACACGCGCGCGCGCGTTTTTCTGTCATCTGAATGAACAGCGCATATCACAAAGCTTATAGTGGCATCTAAGAATGCATTTCAGTTCAAAGATGACAAATCTAAAATATTTTATAAGAAGCCACATAAAAAAATGAACATTTTAGAGTTTAACACAATGTTTTGTTTGTCTGGATTACATAACAGAGCTAAAATAGATTTTGCGCAAATCTACACGAGGGCTATCTGCGCTAGCTGTCCCTAATTTAGCAGTGTAAGACTAGAGGGAAGGCAGCTAGCTAGTCATCACCACCCACCGCCAACTCTTGGGCTACTCTTTTACCAACGAATAGTGGGATTGACCATAACATTATAATGCCCCCTCGGCTGAAAGGGCGAGCATGTTTGGTGTGACGGGGATTCGAACCCGCGACCCGCAGATTGCGAATCGAGCACCCTAACCACCTGGCCATGTCGGGCTTTGCGCAAAGGTTCTTAGGGCTACCTGCGCTAGCCATTTCTAATTTTAAAGTGATAGGCTAGAGGGAAGGCAGCTAGTCAATACCATCCACCGCCAACTCTTGAAATACTCTAATGAATAGTTGGATTGATCGTCACGTTATAATGCCTCTTTGGGCTGAAGGGGCGAGCATGCCCAGTAAGGGGTTTCGACTGTGCGACCCTCAAATTGCGAGTCGAGCACTCTAACCACCAGACCATGCCAAACCCAATTCGAAATATAAACCTTATTTCTATAAGTGCTGTTAGATTATGCACGTTACTATAAAATGAAAGATAGTTTAACAAATACTGTATTTCATTTTCCTTGAAATGTTTTTATTTTTCATTTCATTTTCAATATATTGTTATCTTCGTATGTGAACTTTTCTATAATGATAAATGTAAAGCACAACTTACTGCAGTAAGAAACATTCATAATTTTATTGAATGCACGCAGCGGTTAACGACATGAAGTGTTATGCAACAGAAAGCTTAGAACAAGAGTACTAGAGTGGGCAGAGCACAGATAGCCCATTGTGTAGCTTTGTGCTTAACTACAAAGAAACAAAGAAAGAGTACCAGAGAAAACGCATCCAAAACTTCAATCTTGTTTTAGTTTTTACTGACATAGTCCCGGTAACACCTGCCATTGCGAGTTTCACTTTCTGTGTTTAGTTTTTTACTGACATAGTCCCGGTAACACCTGCCATTGCAAGTTTCACTTTCTGTGTTTAGTTTGTTACTGACATAGTCCCGGTAACACCTGCCATTGCAAGTTTCACTTTCTGTGTTTTGTTTGTTACTGGCATAGTCCCGGTAACACCTGCCATTGCAAGTTTCACTTTCTGTGTTTAGTTTGTTACTGACATAGTCCCGGTGACACCTGCAATTGCAAGTTTCACTTTCTGTGTTTAGTTTGTTACTGACATAGTCCCGGTAACACCTGCCATTGCAAGTTTCACTTTCTGTATTTAGTTTGTTACTGGCGTAGTCCCGGTCTGCCGTTGCAAGTTTCACTTTCTGTGTTTATTATTTTTACTGGCATAGTCCCGGTAACACCTGCCGTTGCAAGTTTCACTTTCTGTGTTTAGTTTTTTACTGGCGTAGTCCCGGTCTGCCGTTGCAAGTTTCACTTTCTGTGTTTAGTTTGCTACTGACGTAGTCCCGGTAACACCTGCCATTGCAAGTTTCACTTTCCGTGGGGATTCAATTAGGACATTTTTTTTTCACTGGAAAATTCCAGGTTCACTGGACTCGGAGGAATTTGGAAATTGGGGTCACAAAGAAATCCCGTGTTCTGCCTATAGTGTAATTTGGGAGTTTTGTGGGTTTCCACTGGATCACCAGCGAGCCCCTGTTCATACTTGCACTACTTACTCTATTTTTTTTTAAATGTCTTGTGTACTGCAGTGGCGACCTAATTCTATTTTAGCTTTCATGATTTATGGTAAACACCTTGTAACTCTGTGAAGTAAGCAGTAGGATGTTTATAACAGGAGCAACTCATTTGTCAGCTTATAGTTATATGAACAATTATACCTGTGTTGTCGGAAACCTATCACCATTTCATTTACGTATTTATTTATATTGGTTTTTAAAATCACATCATATAGCTTGCATACCAGTTCTGATAATATCCGAAAAAAATAGGATATAACATCAAGCAAGAAACAAAAACACGCAATGCCCCTTGTGTTAAAAGTTTATTTTGAAAACTTCAACGAGAGAAAAATTTGATCAAAACAGCTTTAAATTAGATTACTGTTTACATGTCATTCTTCATATATAACGATTTCAGAAGAGATAGTGAATATTATTTGAGTGGGATATAAACAATTGTAGGACCACTTCGTTGAAATATTCTTTGTGTGTAAACAATTCGAAAAACTAATTTCATACTTTTTTTTCGTAGACGATGTTATGAAATGATGTTTTTCAACAAGAATATTTTAAGTTAGTTTCCCAAATTGTTGTTAAAAACATTCATGAGAGATTTACTGTAAAATGTTTATTGATAGCCCATTGTGTGTGTAGCTTTCTGCCTAACAACAAAATAAACAAACAAACAAAATGTTTCGTTTTATTTTTCAGTGTGAAAGAACGTGTTTTCAATATATTCACTATCATATAATCTATCTTACTTTCTAAAAGAAATATAGAGGTATTTTTAAAGACAAAGTTTTGTAACTGTTAGAGTTTAGTGTATGGGGCGATGCGATCCAAAAATGTTCTTTCCTGTACACTGGAAAGTTTATTGTCCCGGAAGTTTACATAAAGTCATACAACAGCTATCTGCACATAGTCGTCCCTAATTTTGAATTGATGGACGTGAAGGAAAGTAAATATCGACATCACCCACCGCCAACTCTTGAGCTCCACTAATCAAATATTAGGATTTGACCGTCGCTTTTATTAACATACCCACAGCTCCAAATTACGGAGCATGTTTTTAGGGCAACGGAATGTGAACTAAGGACCCTTAGGTTCACAGTCCGGCATGCTAACCTCTAAGCCACGCCTAGCCCAGATTGGGAATAAAAGGAGTCTTCATCTTACATAAAAAACCATTTATCATCATGATGACAAGAAAATATAAATTACACGAGCATTTAAAAATGAATAGGAACGAAGCATTGGATGAGTTGCTTATTTTGTCGTAAACTATGCTGCGTATTTTATGGCCTAGAAATAGTTGTGGTAAGAGGTGCAATTACTACAGGGCTCAGACATACGAAGGTCCAAAGGGCCCACTGAAAACTGAACCGGCATTGTTTTCAAATAATATTTAAACCAATGAGAAAACCTGTGTAATATTACTCAAAATAATTGTTTTTAAATATTATATTAATCGCGCGTTAACTTTTGTCGTTATGAATATAATTTTATTCTTGCTAAACAGGGGTGAAATCATCAGCAACAAAGTGCCATTACTCACATGCACATACAACAAAGTGCCATTACTCACATGCACATACAACAAAGTGCCATTACTCACACGCACATACAACAAAGTACCATTACTCACACGCACATACAACAAAGTGCCATTACTCACATGCACATACAACAAAGTGCCATTACTCATATGCACATACAACAAAGTGCCATTACTCATATGCACTTACAGCAACGGAGTTTGCTCATACTAAACACTCACTCAAAAATACATGCAGCCATTGTTTTGATGATTTAAAAAACAAACAAGCAAATATACATAAAACTAGTAGATAAATTATTATCATTATTATTATTACTTTGCTAATAAGAGGAGCAGGTACCGATCACAACTTATGGGACAATTAAATGCATTATTCCTATGTCTTTATCATTATTAAAGAATCATAGAAATCACACAGCCAGATGAGACTACTCGATTGTTTTATTAACTTTTAACATCGAATCTGCTAAATTAATTGTTGCCAAAAGGAACTACTGTCGTTAGGTCATTTATTGGTTAACTTGAAAACTATTTAAGAATTGTTTAGATTCTGAGAGTTGTGACGTGTCTTCTTTCTGACAGTACTATGGAAGGCACGTGGGTTGGACGAAAAGCGTATCATATAAATAAGTCGTGGCACTGAGTACTGGCAGAATTTCACCCCTGCTACTAGCTATGATTAAATGTTATTTAAAATTCGAGAAGCTATGTAAAAGGAAAAATAAAGAAGAATGGGTTTCGAAAATTTAAAATCTTTTCTTTGGGTTAGATTAGAGTAACTAGACGATTAAGTGATAGTGGACGAACCGGGGAATGAACAAAACAAAAAAAAATTACGTACTTGACTGTGGGAGAGGGAGAAGAAGGTTAAGTATGTAAAGCTTGCCCCTAGGGCCTTTCATACCTTTGCTATACGCCACTGGTTGCATAATACTGTAGTGAATGATTAAAGTACTATTTTTTCTAAATACACGTATACTGTAGAAGAAAAAAAAACATCTTTCAAATATATAAAATAACCTTCCAGTATTTTTTTTTTCTCTACTCGTCCCGGTGTGGTGAAATCGAAAAATCATAAGAGTGTTCACTAATTTGTTGAAGTTGGGCCTTTTTTTTTGTGTGCATGTGACAACTGTTTTCGTTTAAGATCGTTTTAGGGACAAAGTGTTCTACCCCCTGTTTGCACCACTTGACACACCTGTTACTGTATATATGCTTTAGTTCGCACATCATCGCAAACATTTTTGTGCTTTAGAGAAGACTGAGTCTACATAATTGATTGAAGCTAAATAAATAACCAGTACTAGGTTATAAGCCTGTGTACACATTCATCCAACCATTTTCTGGAAGTCCTACAGATTTGCTTTTCACACATGTTCTGGATATGTGTAATTCATGAAGTTTGCTGCACTGATCACGTGGTAAAAAAAAATTCCTCTAACCAGACATGTCAAACGATCAGTGGGAAAATAAATTGGTTTTAGAAAAGCTATTAACACATAGGAATGGATTTATTCTAAATAATAATCTTCAGAACCTATTAATTTCGCGTAAAAACTAATGTAGGAAAGAAAGAAACTAATTATGCTTTAAAATTTTACTTGGTTGAATGGAATTTCCTGTGACTGTGCAGCACGCAGGTGATATGGATGACATCATTCCCCGCGAGTAACTATAAATCAACGTATATAGTTAAACAATATGTGTGCTTATCTTCCCACGCAGAACCCCAGTGTTGATATGAGATACGTAAATATATTTTTGTAATCTTCACGGTGTATCCAGTTAATTCAACAAATTAAACGATCCATTAAAAACAATTCTAGGCTAAAATTTTAGTCACACAAAACAGTCATTTGTACCATTTCAAGGAGTGTAAAATCTTTCATGTTTTGAAGTGTTAGATTATTACTGTTTGTTTCCGTTTAAGCGCAAAACCGCACAATAGGCTATGTGCACTGTGCCAACAGCAAGGATCGAACCCTGAATTTTATTTTAGTATTATAAGCCTTCAATCTTACTGCTGAACCACTGGGTGGTAATATCTTTTGTCTATTGTGAGTATTTTTCTATCATTAAACGTTATCAAAGCGTTTGAGGTAGAAGTAGGCACAATCTCAACTATTTCTGTCACTGAGTGTTAGTAATGATAAGACAGCGGGAGTCAAGT
>NW_013665619.1:191172-197586 GCF_000517525.1 Limulus polyphemus
GATACGACAGCGGAAGTCACGTGACGCTACTGGCGCGTTGGCGCTGGTGGCGTGCATGATGAGTTTCTCGAAGTCCGAGTGTGTTCGAGATGCCCTCTTCGTTAGTATATAAGCCTGGCAGTGAAAGCCAGCTGGGATGAATTAAAATAGAGCAGTAGTTACTTTGAGTTCCGTGTAATTTGTGATTCTGTTAGTTTCGAGCTAGTGAGCCGTAAAATGTGTTTTGTACTCATCGAGAGTTAAGTTCGAGATCACTGAAGATCTTCGGAAAGAATTTCTACCAGAAACAAACAAACAAACAGATACATAACAGTAATATTTAAAGGCTTAGAAGGATTTGTTAACACCGATTTGTTTCAATAAGGGTAAAGTTTATGATACTGTAGTTTTATCATGTGAGTTTGTAGCAGCTGATATCTTTCTAATACGTTTATATAGCAAACTTTTAATCAATCCTACAGTCACAGAAGAAAATATCGACAAAATCATCTGCCTTTATTTGATAGCGATGAGTTCAGGATTTTGTAGATGGTTTTGTCTTGAAGCTACCATAAAGATATATTTATACAGGCTACCGCTCGTAGAGTTTGAAATAAATAAAGAATATAATGTATTAAACTTCATTTCAAAAGTCAAAAGTTATTGTTTCTCTTATTTTAGATACACTTAGTGTTTAATTCTTGAACTGAGTTGAAAATGTTGGCATTTCAAGTGAAAGAACATGAGCTAACGACATTTTTAGTTAATTTAGAAGTTGATAACATCCATCTGAAGTCGGATCATTTATTATCTAACTTTTAGAATAGCTCCCACATCTCAGAAGTGATTTACCTTAGTGACATAAATACCTTCCTACACTTTAAAAATACCCAAGGAAAACAGGAAGATTGGTTTACTCGTTCGCCAGTTATTCTGAATGATAGTAATGTTAATTTAAACATAATAATG
This sequence comes from Limulus polyphemus, assembly GCF_000517525.1. Taxonomy (NCBI): domain Eukaryota; kingdom Metazoa; phylum Arthropoda; class Merostomata; order Xiphosura; family Limulidae; genus Limulus; species Limulus polyphemus. Next base: position 192,121 of record NW_013665619.1, read on the forward strand.
GTAAATAACTAATCGATGTTAAAAATAAATAAATAATGTAGTGTTACTAATTCGTACCCTAAACATCTGATTTGTCAATGACTGATATAAAATTTATAATAATTACAATTCACTTACTTAATCTATTTCACACCACAACAGTTATTGTGCATGGAAATTGATTTTATAAATAACACCTCGACCATTGCTACGTATGTTGTATCCTGGACAGCCTGATAAGACCTAGTAGTAATGGTATTAGACAAAAGCGTTCGTCGGCACAGGATGTAGTGTGTTTGATGTTTTATAATATATTATCATTTGCTTTTACTCACAAGTTTTTAGAATTACACATTCTAGCAGTTTTCAGCCGTTATCTAATTAGTTTTTATAATTTATAGAAGTTTAAATATTGAAAGAATACTCTACTTGTAGAGCATTAGGGTTAGTTAAACACTTCTCGTCATTGACGTGTAATTTTATTTTGTTTAAGTTGACGTTTAGGATTTTTAAGTTTATCGTAGCAATCACAAAACTAATTGTTTCTAGTCTTTAAACTTGACTTGGTTACAAAAAACGCACATTTTTCGTAAGCGATATGAATTAAATGTTGTAGTAAACAAGAAATCCAGTAAAATTTAAAGCGAGATGTAATTGATGATAATACTAATGTTGAATCACTTTATCAAAAACTTCTAGTACTGTTTGGAAAAGGTGTGTTGTGCATGGAGTTCTTCCATAAGAAGTGTGGTACTGTTTGCAAAGACGTATTATACTTATTTTCGAAAGTTTCGATACACTCAGCAGAGGTGGTCCTAAACCATTGTGTTTAGTTCCACGGTTTCCCAGAATTTATCTTTAATTTTCAATAACGTTGTTCATTCTTATTGAAACGAGGTAAACTTATAAAGTTATTATCTAAATAACGCATTTATTACTTGTTTTAGTGGCATTACAATTTTAATGCCAGTACCTTGTTTTTACTCCAAGCAATTGTCGTTGTCAGAGTTAGGCAACAATACGAGCTGTAGCTCAATAGTTAATTCCCATTGAGGTGAGAACCCACAAGAAATATAATAGAAGTGATGACCCTGTGACATCACTTCGGACACTCTCTGATGTCATCAGATCACCGTGATTTTCGAATCCTAGAATATCAGTAAAGTTTTGTACTTCATAAATCCGTACAAGGTCAATATGACATACGAAGAAAATATGTTGTTGTATTTTTTTTACCTTGCATAATTAATTTTTGTTTACACATATTAACAACACAAACAGGGGAATAGAAGTATCCAAACTTACATATAAAAATAATAAATTTCTCAAAATTTCATGATCTTTCTTTTATTACAGTTGAAACAACCCGTTTGTACAATACGTATAAACGTAGATCAAAATTAAACACTAGGAGGACATAAGACAGTGATTCGCCAAAGTAAAACAAATACTTCCATATCTATACATATAATTTATTTTCACCATTATTTACAAGTGTGTACTTCTTTTTCAAATGCAAATTCAGGCTGTGCAACACACGTAACTATAGGTTAGGTTCAACGAATAATTGTGTGCACGTGTTTCTCATGCTGTAGTGTTTAATACTTAAGTACAAAGGCTTCAGATAAACATGCAAGTATGGTGGAATGCTCTTGCGTTTGAAGCGGCAGTTAGTTCTTTCTCCATCCTGCATATTTGTAAAAGAAAAATGAAGACACGATAATATTTGAGTGAAATGAAATATGGATCTTGTGTCACGCGTAAAGAATCAAATTTCCATACTTCGTGTATAAGGGAAAATATGCAACTGTGAACCGGTTTCTAAAAGAACAGGATATCAATTCGCATCATGATGAAAAAAAAAAACCCTTGAAAAGTTAGGATGAATTAGAAACTATAGCCTGCTAGGTCGTTTGTTATTATTTAAGATAATAAAATAAGAATTGTAACCTAAATAATAAGCTATATGTAATCTGACATTTCAAATTATTACAGAGTCATCTTCGACTCATGAATGTTAAGATATTTCAACTGAAATCTTTTAACCGTTTTCAGATGTTACTAATTTAGTTTGTTTGTTTTTAGCTTCAACAGCCCAGTTTTTATAAATTATGTAGTTTGATGTTATTAGGTTCTTTGCTTTAAAGATTTTAAAATTGTTATTAAGTAATTTGCTGAAAACTGTTAACTGACGTAGAACGTTTGTTTGTTTGTAATTAAGCACAAAGCTACACAATGGGCTATATGTACTCGTCCCAGCATGGGTATCGAAACCCGGATTTTAGCGTTGTAAGTCAGCAAACATACCGCTGTGCCACTGGGGGGCGACGTAAAACGTGCTACGTATTTACACAATGGTTGAGCTACTCTGGATTTTACTCGCAAAAAGTAAAGATGGTGGTAAAATTTCATTCGTTTTTACAACATCAGAAACTTGTAAAACTCATGATTAGGTTGAGTATATCCTGAAGTGTGATATGGTGTAAATTATAACCTACGAAATAAATATCATTTTCGAGGTAGAATACATGATTAGGAAAATAAAATTATTTACTTAGACTTAGTTAAAGGGCAACCATAAATCATAGAAAAAATCATTTATATAATTTGTTTTATTACTTTTCGTAATCAAAATAGTAATTGGTGGAATAAGAATGAAAGTCGCGGGTTCGAATCCCCGTAACACCAAACATGCTCGCCCTTTCAGCCGTGGGGGCGTTATAATGTGACGGTCAATCCCACTATTCGTTGGTAAAAGAGTAGCCCAAGAGTTGGCGGTGGGTGGTGATGACTAGTTGCCTTCCCTCTAGTCTTACACTGCTAAATTAGGGACGGCTAGCGCAGATAGCCCTCGTGTAGCTTTGCGCGAAATCTATAACAAACCAAACCAAAAAATATGTATTTGGGGTCATTACTCCCTACGTTTGGAGATCGATTATAAATATATTCTAGATATCCCCAACTTAATCTGCCTGTGCAGAAAACCTACTAAAGATAAAAACTCATTTGTTTTTTGTTTTTTTTTCTATCCGTAGGTCATGAGTTTCCAAGAAAGCCTTTTTAAATTGACTTAGTGATTTAACATTTGTATTTCACTTGTTTAAGTAAAATATTTTATATTTCTTGTTTCTTTACAACATTTTGATATTTTCACAACCACTTTAGTCAGATGTTTTGACGTACAGAAAAGTAAAAATGTCTAATCCGTTTATCGTAATTCTAAGTATTTTTTGGAATGAGTTAAACTGAATTAATTATCATATTTTATCTCGAGGTTTTAAGGTAAACGAGTCGAATTTTTAATAACGTTTTTGTAATCTAACAGGATTCGACAAGCAGTGGTTACGGCAGTAGCTCTTCTACTGACAGTGTTAAAACGTGGAAATTAACAGGACTGAATAATTTAGGAAATACGGTGGGTAAAATTCAAACAGTGTCAGTTTTATAAAACTCTTGTTATCTAAAGTTTTTGCTTGGGCTATTATCAAATGTTAGAATAGAATATATCAGTACTACGTATATGTGTAACTATGGTGTAGGCAAGATAAGATGTATTGTCGAGTCAGTCTCTTAATGCCTTAGATAATTTTTGTAACTTTTTGGAAACTTTACAATAAAAGTATATCTGGTTATTTTAATATTAGTTTGCTTGTGACTGACATTTATTGGCATGAACATGAAGAACTAAACTCGTGTATAATTATCATTAACATGCCTTCTTCAAAATGAAGAAACAAAAAAAAATTATTAATGATTTAAAAGTTATTCAATATATATCATTCTCGGCTTTTATTTGACCAACGATTTGAGATTTCAAATAATAAAATCCGCGAGTTTTCATGTACGTTTTCTATATTTTAATTTAAACAACAGCTTAGACCTTTAAAAATCTAAAACCCGTACTAGCAGTATAAATGTAGGTCACCTTTTACTAGGGTAAATAACGTGTATATCTGGGCCACAAGTAGTGATAACAAAAGGTTGGTATAACTTGTGGATACGTCAAGATAGTGCAGAATTTCTATGAACTTGAATAGTTGTTACTAATTTTTAAGATAATATATGAGTGAAGTGAAATATGTATCTTGTGCCAGAATTCCTATGAACTTGGAATAATTATAAATAAAGCAATATTTAAAAATAAGTTAGATAGAAGAAAGACCGTTTTAGACAAAAGTCATTCGACTGTTACGCCATTCAAGTGTTGTTGTCTGGAGTTTGTATTTAGTCTTGTCTAGAGATTTATACTGTGAGTAGAACATTTGTTTAATGTAAACTGAAATTGCAATTGATGACCTAAGGAGTTAACCCCTTAGGTCAATTAAAGCACTCACTGCTTAGAGGTCTCGAGTTCAAATCCGAGCCAAGGATATACAAAAAAAAACAAAAAAAACTGAGATTATTGCACATAATGATAACGACAACAAGTTCCACATGATTGAGTAACAGGGGACGTAAAGCGGAGCTCAAATCTGAGGCAACCAAACATATAGTAGAAAATTTGTGATTTGATCATAGTTAATCATACTTCCTAGACCAGAGCAAAATAAAGCAAACTTTTCTATATGAAAAAAAGTTTTATAGAAATGATTGCTACAAACAAAAACCACTGTTATTTGGTTGAGAGAAATTGACACAATGTGCAGTTTTTATATAAACGTTCTGGAATGATTAACGTATCCTAATCAATTCGAGCTATATTTTAATGACATTTTAATATCAGGACTAAAAAAATAAGCATCATTTTGAATGTCTTTTTTAATACAAAAATCTTTATTAAAAACTTGATATGCATTTCTGGAAAATTCATATGTTAATGTAAAAGGCGTCTAAGTGAATTTGTATAATACGTTTGTTACTTATTATATAGTACTATAGTTACATGACTGAGCATTTATATCCAGTAATATTATGATAGCCATGTTGCTTTACAAACAGGCACAAAATATTATTAAACTATAAATAGAATAACATTATTTAAAATAAATTTAAGTCCTTTTCTCAACTCTTAGTCAAACAAAAATAAAGTAAATCTTTATTTTGGTTTATTTGGAAACTTAACTTTATTGATATAATTTATTTTTTAAAACAGTGTTTCATTAACGCAATAGTACAATGCCTTTGTCATACGGAACCTTTATTTGAATACTGTATCCATGGCAACTATGAAGATGACATTAATACTACAATCAGCAACATGAAAGGAGAGCTCATGAAGGGTAAGCATGTCGTTATTGTATATAAGTAGTTTGATATTTGATCATTTACCCAAGGCACAAACAAATGTTTGGGGGGGAAAAATCATAGATCAGATTTCTTGTAATGTGCTGTTATATTAAATACTTTTGTATATTTAGAAATTTCAGGGCTATGTAATACTGCCACACATACACATGGGCGCAACTACTGGTCGGATCAAGTTTACGCCCCCCCCCCCCCCTCACATTTCAGTTGCTAGCTCGATTTAACACTGGCTCCATAGCTATT
>NW_013665619.1:198020-213345 GCF_000517525.1 Limulus polyphemus
ATCACTGTGCATACTTTGTAAACTTTCTCCATTTTTCATTTCTGAATTCCATCTTTACAGTTTAATGAAATAAATACTAGGTCTTGCTGCAATAACTTAGATAATCTGTCTGCCACACAGCCCAGTTTTTTACCAGTCCCTGTTTTCGCTTCATGAAGAGGACGTTTCTAACATGATAGGACGAAGCCATCTTTAAAACTTCTACGTGTGATTGTGTCAAGGTATATTTCAAAAGTGACAGAAAAAGTGGAGAAATGCTATAACAATGTTTTCAACAAGAACTTCAAAAATGGCCAGGAGCAGACGAGAAAAAATAAACATTTCATGGAAAGTGGTATTTAAAAGCGCAACAGTTAATCAAATTCAGACACAAATCAAATAACTTTGTGATGTTTTACTCCCGTAATTATGTTTTGACGCTTGTAAATATTTTCCCTGAAAAATAAATGAAATGAAAAGCTTGCGACGTAATTTTCAACTCTTTTTAACCATTGTCCTATAAAGTTATAAAACAAAACAATGATATGACGATAGTTTTCGTAAATGTGTCTGTGTCTAGAGTGCGTAGGAGTAAAATATAAGATACGATTGTTCGAAACATATCGCTCTAGGCACGTTTGTCTTAAAAACTGGTAACTTAGAGGTTATGAGTGATAGCCGTCATATATTTATAAATGATTGTTTTTTTAATTCGTAAGCTACTTTAAGTGAAATTTCATAGTTTGCTATATAAGTGATAAATATTTCATTATCTGTAGCGTTTGCAAAACTGGTTCACTCCATGTCTAGAGCTAACAGCAGTGTACCAACCTGTTTGAAAGATTTCCATAGCCAACTCCGTGTTTTTACATCATGTTTTCCAAGTAACAGGCGAGTATCTACAGTCACGCATCTATTTAATTTAATAATGCTATAAGCTAATGTGATTTTTTAAATGCATATCAGACGTAACACGTGTCTCGATTAATACTATCCAAATGGAAATGAAGACACTGGATGTAATTTTATATTTTATTACAAACGTAAACAGCTTTGTAGCGAGTACACTATTTCTTTGTTTTTCTTGAAAACTCGATTTATTTCGGTGATATTCACACACATAGAAAATACTGACCAAACTAACATGGAGGCATTATTTATTTATTTTACTTTACAGTCAACAAGACGCACAAGAATTTTTGCGGTACTTACTGCAAGGATTACACGAAGATGTCAATACGGTTAGAACAATACTACCTACTGTTACACAAGACATAGACGAAACTCTCAGGTAAGATGGATTGTTAAAACTTTTGTATTTTTGTTCAACAACAACAAAAGCAGCTCTTATTAACATATTTTATGTTTCATTAGTTTATTCCCTATAACAAACCATAAGTTTAAAGCAAGTGAATTTGCATCATGACAAAATACTAAAGTTAGGCAACAGATCCCACTGCCTATATCTGCCTATTTTGTCTCATCAAGAGTGGGATGTGATCATCAATGTTAATACGCACCCACGGCCCTTCTCACTTCTCGTGGCAACAGGACGCGAGTAATTAACCCTCGGATTCTCAGTCCGAATAAACTAACCCTGGGATACATTCGGCCCAGAAGACTAAAGAGAAGGTTAGCGTTTACTGTCATAATCAAACGCAGGTTATATTAGAAATAGATGTTTAATTTTTCATTCTCAGAGTTCTCTCTATTCTTCTTTTTTTAGCCAGACTGGGTCATTAGTATGTAAATAAAGGAGGAAACTTTGCAACGTGGATTTCTAATAACGTGTATAAGTAAACAATTTAAACACAGTTCGTTATAAATAGTGTAAGCCTTTAAACGCTAAATACCGGGTTTCGATACCCGCGGTGGGCACAGAACAGATAGCCCATTCTGTAGCTTTGTGCTTAACTACAAACAAACAAAAGTAAACAGTTTATTCAATCATAAAATGAATCATCGTCTAAAGTTTCTCGTATAATATAAAATAATTCATATTCCAGTTTCCAAATTGTACTGAAAATTATCTGTACATGGATACTGTAAAAATGATACACAACTTCTTATTTAAATTCATCGTTTATAGATGACCAAATAATGTTTAACATACAACTAGTTCTAAGTTATTTAAACAGCCCTTAGTGGAAAGATATAACTAGATAATTTTTTTTTACTTTTTATTTAAAATTATTTATATCACAAGATCCTTTATTTGTTCATTTGATACCAAATCCATCTGAGAAAAACAGACTCCTAATATCTGACATATATATTACATAAAAATGTTTTGTACATGTTTTGTCTACATATCATTCAAAAAATAAATATATTTATACATACACTACTGTGCAAAAGTGTTAAGACATGATAATATTTTGTCAATCTTTCCATTTTATGGGGCTAATTCTTACAGAATGTCAATTTCAACACTTTGGTAATGCTTCACTGATCCCTGTTGACAACTGAATGAGCCAGAATGAGAATACTTATCATTCTTTAGAATTCCCATATACCTGTACCAAGGGCATGTAATAAGGGTTCTGCTTGAATGAACATACTGATCAAATTTAGAGTCTGAAATAGAGTCTGCAGTGTCTTAACTATATAGAAAGAAGCTAGCATATGGTACTGGTATATGCTAGAAGAAATCAGTTTAATAGCACACCACAAATAACCTAGATAAAAAGTGTTTAACACTATATATTAAGTTTTATTGTGAGGTCACAGACCAAAAAGCGTAGAGAATTGTCAGTAGAGCAGAGAGTTCTCATAAAACCTTTACATGATGCTAGTTGGACTCTCCAACAAATTGTTGGAGACTTGAAATGCTCCTCAAACACTATTAAATACACCTTAGATTGTGAGACTGAGACAGGAAAATAGGAAAGGAAGAGACAGAAAACCTAAACTCAATGTTACTGATGTTAAGTATCTTTGTTTCTGCAGCCTTCAGGACAGAAGGCACCTTACAACACAACTACTGTGGATTGGGGGAAGCTTTGATTTTTTAGCACCTTACAACACAACTACTGTGGATTGGGGGAAGCTTTGATTTGTTTAGCACCTTACAACACAACTACTGTGGATTGGGGGGGGAGGAAGCTTTGATTTGTTTAGCACCTTACAACACAACTACTGTGGATTGGGGGGGAAGCTTTGATTTTTTTAGCACCTTACAACACAACTACTGTGGATTGGGGGGAAGCTTTGATATTCTATTTTCTTTTTAGACAGTATTTAAGTTATGTTGATTTACCAGGTCTTTTATATAAAGTTTATAATAAAAATACTTATATTCGTTTAAAAAAACAATCAGAAGCAAAATTGTTACTCTATGTAATATATAGTTCAAGTTTATGATTTTAAGGACGCTTTATACACAATAAAATCATCTCTATAGTAGGAAAGGTTTAAAAACATAGACCTATATACATCAAAACTAAAGATTACTAATGCCACTTAAGGTACATGTGTTGATAAAACAAGGACAACTGTTGTTTCTATATGTCTAAAACAATAATTAAACGTGTTGATAGAATAAAAAAACAATTGTTCTTTCTTGTTTATAATACATTAGTTAAACATATTGATAAAACAAGGACAACTGTTGTTTCTATATGTCTAAAACAATAATTAAACGTGTTGATAGAATAAAAAAACAATTGTTCTTTCTTGTTTATAATACATTAGTTAAACATATTGATAAAATAAGGACAACTGTTGTTTCTATATGTCTAAAACAATAATTAAACGTGTTGATAGAATAAAAAAACAATTGTTCTTTCTTGTTTGTAATACATTAGTTAAACATATTGATAGAATAAGGACAACTGTTGTTTCCATGTTTGTAAAATATAATTATAGATTTATAATTTATAAATATTAATGTCTGTTTATCGTCATGTCTTTAACAGCGAATCTCAGAAATCTACTGAAGCATGTCAAAGATATTTAAGGAATGACAACAGTAAAATCATAGGTAGGCAATACAACAAATATTCATTTCTAATTTTATTTCAAGTATTTGCTTTACTGGCTCACATTTCTATAATTCTGGTAAAACTAAAATACTTTTACATTTTTGGTTAGCTGTTTTAAAAACAATTAATAGTACAACTGCTATTTTAAGTAAACGTAAAATTAATGCTTAAATTACTGTTCAAATTTTTAAAATAAAAGTAGTGAATTTCAGAAGGATGCTCAAGAAAAGATTAATCAACTGAAAACAAATGGCATTTAGCATTGAAAATGTATTTTCTAGAACTTGTTACAATTAACTGTAGAACATGGATACATATTTTTGTTTTTTATTTGTATAGACATCTTTCTTGGTCAACTGAGAAGTACGCTTCAATGTTTAGTGTGTGGGCACGCATCTGTAACCTTTGACCCTTTCTGGGATCTCTCTGTATCCATTCCTAAGGTATAAATAAAGTAGCATATTAACACAAACGTGTTAATCATTGAATAACAGCTGTAAGTTCAACTATTTCGTAAAAAGTTGTCGACCAAATAGATGCTTAAGTAAGATTTGTTCTTAAAACTAGTGTTTTAAAATGTTTAAAAAGTTATGAATCTTTGAGTTAGTTTTTTGCAACTTAGACAAAATGCGCCCAGAGGACAAAGAACAAGTACTAAAGACGTGATGAATTTTAACTCCGAAATTATTTACAGATTTCTTTATTCTGTACATAACTTTTAATAAATAATAAACCGATGCTAATACAATGGAAGCAATTTCTCTTAGTTTAATGTGGATATGGTTTCCTTGTTGCAGGGATTTAACAAGGTTTCTATACAGCAATGTTTGGATTTGTTCACGAAGGAGGAACTTCTAGACGGAGATGAAAAACCAGTAAGTTGTTTTACTTTTTTTCTAACAGATGAGTGGGCATTTAATGAGTACCTATGTAACAGATAAAATAAAAAACTGTGAGAACAGAAAAAAGCATTAGTGACAGCAAAATGCCAGACAGCCCATTTTTTTCACGTCACTTATCAAGTAGAACAAAAGTTGAAATTACTCTGATACTGATATTTCTAAAATATTACAGAATACTATAGGTATTTTTGGTAAGAATAAATAAGATATATTATTTGGTATTTACGAGTCAGTTTTAAAGGGAGTGATTGAAAACTGGCATAGTTTGACGGTAACTATAAGTTAAAATCCAATAGGTTAGTCTTACCATACTCCTGCTTTTTATTGTTTTTTTATTCACTTCTTCAGATCTATATAATATTACCCGTTTATCGTTGTAAGGTATGTTGCGCCATCTCTTGATACTTTTAGATAATAATTTGGGATGACTCAGAGCACGTATTTCTGAACTTTGACAAGTTCCTTGCTTATGACTATTAAACTGTCGATATAAGCTTTAATAATACAAATACTGTTAAAGTTTACAGATATTATTTCAACTGCTTGAAGAACGGTTGATCTTTGGATAATTTTCTAATCACACGTTTTAATGAAGTTTAATTGTATAACATGACTCCGTTAACCTGAATATTTATCTAATGTTCGCTTTCTTTATGTAGGTTACAATGGAAGTACTTTTCCTTAGGAATGTATATACATTTTGATAAATTTATTAAATTATAGAAGAGTAATGTCTAGGGCTCGGGTACTACCATAGATGACTAAAAAATATAGTTTGTTTGTTTTGGAGTAAAGCCACATTGGGCTATTTGCTGTGTCCATCGCGGGGAATCGAACTCTGGATTTTAGCATTGTAAGTCTGTAAACTTATGGCTGTCACACCGAGGGACAGGTAAAAAATACAGAACAACGAAGTTAGGCTTACGTCAAAATAATATTAAACTAGCAGTTTATATTTACATAAATAAAATTTTATCTCAACTAAATGAATGACACTAGCTGGAAAATTTCTGTTATTTAGAGGGAAAAATTCATGTTATTATAAATATTTTCTAGACTTGCTCCCAATGTAAAACAAGACAGAGGTGTTCCAAAAGGTTCTCCATTCACAAGTTTCCTCAGATTCTTGTTCTTCGTATCCTTTTCTACTGCGGTTATTGTGGCTTTGTTTATTAATTTGGAATAAAATCCTCAAATAATAGTAACATTTCTTTTAAATATAAGTAAGTATTTTATAGTATTTAACAATATGTGCATTGTTTAATACAAAAGCTATGAAATATGTTTTTCAGTTGTTATTGAAAATAGGATATGGTAAAGTTTGGTCATTCCCACGATTTTTAACACGTTTACAGTGCGTAAATGTATATTAAATATAGATATAAGAATCTTTTATTCCACAGTGAATGAAACAGATTTTACCGAAGTGCCCAATAGGTGGCGGCACCAACAAATTGATTTTGTACGACAAAACGATTGGCACAAGTAAAACAAAAACTGATGCAGCTATAATGTTGCAATATCTAAAAATACAAAATAATTAACAAATTTTAATTTTTCTTATTCTTAGTCAGTGTTAATTAATTTATTGGCCAACACGTAGTAATTAGCAGGTTAAATTAATAGTTTCATGTTTGTGGTTACAATTGAAAAATATGTATATAGTTTTTAAGCTTATAAATTTAGCAGCTTAATTCTTTTTTTTAACACTATGCTTAACACAAGTACCATAACATTACTCTTGTTCTATTTGAAAGGTGTTACCGATCTACTTTAGGTTTACATAAGATAAAAACAAGCTAAAAAATTCACACAAAGTATATTCTTCGTTTAAAATGAGGTACAATTATCATTACCATTAGTTACCTTGGCCAACTCTAGGGTTACAGGTAAAAATAGTAGCATAGTGTCAAAATTAAACATAGATCTAGTTATTTAAATTCTCTCAAAACATTTCCAAGCTTAAAAATCTTAGATAAACACATCTAGTAGAAGTTATTTTAGAAAGCAGTTTGCACAGTTTCCAGTTTATTTGAAATCAATTTAAAAGGTATAATATCGCATACTTAAATTCCTTGATAAATTACGTAGACATAAAACGCTTTTCTTTAGCTGGGAAAAATCAACCAAAAGAATTCACCGCAAACGTAGAGTATCCACTGAAAAACTTCAATCTTCGACCTTTTGCATCAGAACGTGGTAAGATTTGTTGGTAAAATAAATAAGCTCAAAACTTTAGTTGCGCATAATCGATTATATGCATCCTAAAAGTGATCTTTGGTTATTTTACTTTTAATGTTAGTCACCCCTCATTTCAAACTGATAGACTAGAGAGAATGCAACTAGTCAACATCACCCATCGTCAATTCTTGGACCACTCTTGTCTGATCGAATAATAGGATTTGACCACCTTATATCGTACCCACAATCCAAAAGCGCTGAGTTCGTTTCTCTGGTAACAGATTTTGAACCATGAATCTGTGCATACTATCTAACTCCTTAAATATATTTATTTTACTTCACATTGTACTGGCACAGTAATCAGTACGCCTATCTTTTATCTGTAGTTATTTTGTTGAATTTAAGATAACCAAAAAATTGCATTTTACATTGACATGTTATACTCGTTGAAATAGTTTTTGTATTATAAATCTTTCTTCATACACAAATATACCTAAGCATATATATATTATCCGGACATTTTAACTATCCAGGCTAGGCGTGGCATAGTGGTTAACATGTCAGGCTAAGTATCAAAGGGTTCAGCATTCGAAACGTAATGCTTCTGAGCGTGCTTCGCATTATCAGATGTGGATGCGTTATAAAAGAGACAGGCATTTCCGTTCTTTGATTCAAAGAACTGGATAATGCTTTTGTGGCGGCGGGTGTTTCTCGAAAGTTGCCTTCTCTCTCTGGTCATTAATATTTATACCTGAATCCTAGAAGTCTCTCACCTGGCCAGGTGGTCAGAGCGCTTGACTCGCAATCTGCGGATCGCGGTTTCGAATCCCTGTCCCACTATACATGCTCGCCATTTCAGCCGTGGGGCATTTATAATGTGACGGTCCATCCCACTATTCGTTGGTAAAAGAGTAGTCTAAGAGTTGGTGGTGGGTGATGATAACTAACTGCCTTCCTTCTAGTCTTTCACTGCTAAGATAGCCCTCGTGTAGCTTTGCGCGAAATTCAAATTATCCTGGAAGTTTTATCAAATGAGTAGCCAGATGTATATATTCTCTAACTTATCATTTTAAAGTAATGTACTTAGAAACATGATTTACTTATATGAGCTATAATTTGTTAATTCAACTTTATAGATATTTCCCTAATTAACTTTCATATATTTCTTTCTCTGTTTTGCCGGTATATTTGTTGTTGTTTTTTGTACCATTTCTGTGCCTTTTTTTTATCTTCAGTAGGTTGTCGTTGTTCAGATGTTTTGTACTTTTTTGATGCATCTTTCACTTTCAACACTTTTCCTACTTCTTAATCCAATGCGTCTCTACCTCATTCTTATCGGGGCACTGTTATTTCCTTTTTATTTTGTTGTTTTTTTACTTCATACTTTCCTGGTTTGGTTATTTGTAATTATTTAACTCTATATGATTTAACTTTTAAAGAGTTATTCTGTAGCACTCTATATATATATATAAGTACATATATACTTACCTCTGAAAATAATTGTTTGTCTTTGGTTTATGCTAATGAGAGTAACTGATTAATATTGAGCAGAGGGGTGATGGGTATCTTAACAGGATGTTCATTAAAATATACATTTTATATTTATCGTAAAGTTTGGACATACTAGCATCATAGCGAAGACATTGATTACGTATGTATAAATAATCTAGTTATTCTACAAACATTGATCACATGTTGAATTATTTAACTGGTATTCTAATAACATTGATAAAAAGTATACAAGTCTTATAACTTATTCTGAATACATGGATTAAAACTGTGTACACATTACAGTTATGCCTAGGACACTGATCATATATATATATACACACGTTCACGTTATACTTATCCCTAGAGCATTGATCAAAAGTGGCCACACGTTCCATTAATCCTAAAGACATTGATCACTAATGTGTATATCTTTTAATTATTCTGAAGTTATATATTGCAAAAGTGTACATGTTATATCATAGGGACATTGATCACAACCATGTAATGTTACAGTTATTCTGATAAAAATTTATCACAGGTATGCAGATGTTTCAAATGTTCATAAGTAATTAGTTTCGCGGGAGATTTTCTTTATTCACGTGTTAAGTTTAACTTACTTTGCAGTTTCCTACATTCCGATGTACAATCTTTACGCTGTGGCTAATCACAGTGGATCTGGCGATTCTGGACACTACACGGCAGTCTGTCGACACCCATATACTGAAGAGTGGCATCAGTTTAATGATACAAAGTAAGTTACACGTGTTTCAACAATAGTTTATTGTATTACTTTCATCTATATTTGTACATATGAGGCTACAAGTCCTGGTCCTGTCTATTGATACATTTAATTACCCAATAGGAAGGCTGTAAGAAGCTTTTAATGTTTTATTTAAATGGAATTTTTTGTAGATGTGTTCCCTTAATTATTGCCCGTGTTCTATTTCATTGTATGTATTAACGCAATGTTAAGTGTTTTTACACAGATCTGTATTGACCTGGTTTTAGGCCTCACGCACACCGCCGAACTATAGTTGCGAGTCGTTAAAAACTTTTTTGTTTTGTATTTTTACAAACCAAATAATGCATAACCCATCTAGTATAGAAGATTGGGTCGAAATGAAGGATGTAACAAACTATTTTAGGATTATTATTTTATTTAGAAGCAAGTAGAGACAGTCCTGCTAAAGTAATAAATTATAACACCAAATCTGGATGTTCTTTTGAATCTCTGCAGCACAGTAAAAAATCTAGCAATGAGAATATACAATAAGAAAACTCAAACAGTATGATGTAATTGGTTTCTGTCAGTTAATCTTATTTGTCATTCTTCTCAACATTGTAATATAAATCTTTCGTATAGAGATTAGTGACTGGTAAATTGTTTTCAATGACATGTGCTTTTCGTTTTATTGCAGGGTTTCCAAGGTATCTTCCAAACGCGTAGTATCTTCTAACGCATACATCCTGTTTTATGAACTCTCAAGTCACTGTTCACGATTGTAATCTCTATGAGATATTATTTCACTGTGTATATAATGGTAATAATCATGACAAGAGAGCTCTTTCTATTGGACAACATTTTACCAAATGGTCAGCAATTATTGGAGCTTCTCGACCATTGGACTGAAATAAGCCGTTTGTTGAATTAATCATCTATATTTTGTTGGAAATTATTACAAAGAAATTTTATCTTAAAGAATTTGTTATTTTCAATAAACTGGGAGAATTTTAATACTAATTTGCTGTTAGGCAAAAAAATTACCGATACTTTTAGCATGTTTAAATTAGGCTTGTTATGAATCGTATTGACAATAGTTTTCTAGATGTTCACATAAAAAAATCCATTATTTACAAAATTTAATTAATTTGAATGTACAGAGGTTGGAAGATTGTAATATCTGGTATGTAGTGTGGTTGGTTATATGAAATATTTTATTTATGGTCTTCTATCTTGCCAGGTTGGCTTTCAGAGCTATTTAAGATTGTAGCTATATAATTCTTCATATAAACCTTGAATAAAAATTAATATAATTGAATTTGTGGCGGTAACAGATAGTGCATGCACGTATACGTGATGACGCCACTACCAACCCTCTTGCTATTCCTGGACATTACAAACTAAAACAAGATAAGAACGAAATATGTAATCTTTAACAAGCAAAGTGAAAATAATTTTATTGGTGTCAAAAACAGTTCAATATAATTTTATATTAGCAGATTAACACCCTTGACAATTACTAGAATAATAAAAAATTGGATGTTTGAAAGAATTATATGAATATATTTGAAATGTCCTTTTCTTTTTAGTTTACAACACCATATTCACATAAAACCAGACATTATTAATCTTTCTTTACACACAAAATTCACACTGCCTCACATTTGACGAGTTATCCTGTTAATCCAAGATCTTATCTAATGATAATGAAATAGTGTAAAAAAAAACATGCATTGATTCAGACTTGATATAAACCAATGTTGTATTTACCACATTACTAACTTTATTTTACTATCATGGTCAATCAGGATTCACACATTGACTATTGAAAACAGGATACATGATAATTGTGCTTTATATACACTTAGGAAACTGAGAATTCTGAAAAAAAAATTGCAAACTTGACAAAAATTATCCTAAAGACCGAAAAAGTATTATTTTAGAAACAAATTCATTAATTCAGATAACTTATATTAAACATATATATTTATTGCATTTTAAATGCTTTTTTTCTGTTTAGATTTTTCAAATGTTGAGCCATAAAGGATTTTATCACAATTAATTAAACAGCTCGACGTTTCGACTTCCAATACAAGTATTTTTTTTGTTTTTTTATAACGGTCTGAATCTTCCAGGTCTATTCCAGTATTTGTTGCGCCATCTGTTGGTTTGGATTTAATAGTAAAAGCCTTGAAGCTTACGTAGGAGGGTGTCGACACACCTCCCTATTTATGATCTTGTACAAAGTTAACGGTTATAGAAATTAGCCATAACCTTTGAAAATTTTCTGAATCTAATATTTTTGTATATGTATGTGTTATTTACAGATAACGTTTTTAGCCTTGAATACCTGTACATAGAAAGCCTTAGGGTGGTACCTCCAGGATTACTTGATTGGTCAATAGTCGAAAGGGTCGCTGAGTGCAGTGTCAGATATTTTCAAAAGTGATTATGGAGATTGTATCTGGTACCGGAGTTCGGGTATAATGCCAATTGAAACCCTAGTGTTGATGCACTGTCCTCAAAATGTGGAGCTTCTTACAATGTAGAACAATTCTAGGGCTTCATGATGGGTGGGGTCAGATAACACCAACTTTTCTTTTTATATCGTATCTAATTTTACACCTAATCACTAAAATGGTAATTGAAAAAATGACTTATTGACGATTTTCCTTCATCTATTAAACCGCCTGTGCGTCATTTTTTCATCTTTTATTCATTATATGACTATAGTTTGGGTAAAATGTCATCTTTTATTTGGAAAAAAAAATATTAGAGGGTTGGCTGGTTACCCTCAATGAGTTACAAATCTTTAATGGTAGATATTCTTGTTGAAACATTTAGATCAAAAGACTGTGAGCTGATTTTGTAACACAAAGCTCTTGGAAAAGGCTCATATCCAGGTTCTCTTAGAACACAGTGAATTTTTCCATGAGATGAAATATCAGAGGGTTACTACTGTCTGGCAGATTTTTGTTTTAAGAATGAGAAATATCAATTTACCAGGCTTCTTATTTTTATGTTTTCTTCTCTTTGCTTCCCTGTCAACACAAAAATGAATATTTTAATTGTTTTATGCAGTCATATATCACAAATCTACTCATAAATTTCACCTACCAGGTATTTGGTCATTCAAATACCTTTTGTTGGGTTCTCCTGTATTTGCACATTGTGTGATAATAACAAAGACAGTATTGTATGTATGTATGTATGAGCCTTGCTTTTTTAAACTGTCAAAGCACTCGCCCTTCTTATTTTAGGCCTTGTCCAAAGTAAAAGAATGAGGAAAACGTGCAACAGGTGAAGCAGTTTTGAAGTACAGTTATGCTTCTGCTATATGTTCCTCTACATCAATTAGGTTACAAGCACCTATATTCTGTTCCCCTTTTGAGGTTATTTCGTCCTATGTTAAGACTCTATCTTCCTCCGTGGACTGCCCAAGGGAGAAATCGACCTTTACACCAATTTGTTTGCCTGTTTGCCAAACTCTAAAGCAATCGAGTCCAGTCCAGTATGGTCTCATCGTTTCTCTTTAGAGTGATGTTGCACTGCCAATTCCATTATTGGTGGAGTCCACGAAGATGTATCGACCTTCCATGGAAAAAGAAAATAAAGTGGGAAGCTAAAAGGATATACCTCTTAAAGGTTTTCCTTTAGGGCTACTCAATGTTCTAGGTAAAACTGGACATTTTTATGCATTGAATTGTTGTTGTTTTCTTTCTAACTTAGTTGGTAATAAATCTCTAACCAATTTATATAAAAGATATATTTCTGAAACCTACCTTTTCTATTTCCATTCGACAATTTTTTAATGTGTAAGGACAGGTTATGTGATTTTTGTTTTCTTGGGGGAGTAGCATTGCTGGTTAGCCAGCATACTCCCCCCCCCCCATGCCTGTCTCACTTACTACGCAACTGAAGGCTATTGCAGTCTGTGTCTCCGCTGGTGGTTAGATCATCATAATATACACTCTTTGCCTGTTACCCAGATATGAAGTTGATCAAGCAGTCTTGATGAACCACGAGGCAGGGATTATTTTAACGTCATTCTGAGGCACAGTCATTGGCACTCAATCTGTATGCCTCAGTGGGAACTGGAGAAGGCCGACTGGCTTCTAATAGCCACTCTCTCTGAGTCTGATCCCGTTGTCGTTAATCAACCAAGTGTTACTGCCTTCAAAAGTCAGTAACCAATCATGTAGTCCAGCTGTATATACCATCCCTAAAAACTCGATCATTTTTCAAGGTATCCTCGTCCATGGTAGATCAGATGTCAATGCCAGAGGTAATGTTGGATTGATTTCACTTCCAGCATATTTTTCAACATTTGTTCCGAGGTCGTTTGAGACAAGATTCGAAAAGTGAAGGAGAAGTATACATTCCATACTCAAGAACTTGCAACTCAATGGACATAAAGTAGCTGACATAGAGGGTATTGTCAATGCTATTGAAGAGTGTTATTCCTACCATTCAAGCACCTCCATTTGTTACCCTGCCTTCTCGGCCATCAAGACATGGGCCAAAATAACCCTAATTTTTAGCCCACATTTGTCTTTATGACTATAAATAACCATTTACTTAAATGAAACTTAAACTTCCTCTACATCAGTCAGACCAGAAGACATCCATTATGAGATACTAAACCATCTCTTTCTCTCCTGCTATTCTTGGTCTTCTTTTAGTTGTTTTGAACTGAATTTGGTTGTAGGAGGAGTAATTAATTTGTGGCGCCATTCCTAAGCTTCGGAATAATCTCAAGATTTCTTCTAATTGCTTTAACTAGCTGTTTCTGTAAGGTCTTGAGGAGGATAGTTAACGTTCAATTTGTTTGGTTCCTCGAATCAGACAGCTGCTTCTCACCCAGAATGATTCCCATAGACAGCAATCCTCGATGAACCACCTTATTCAACTTGAAACGAAAGTCAAAGAAACCTTTCTCAGGAGGGATCATATTGTTTTGATCTTTTTGTATCTTGAGAAAGCCTATAATACTACATAGAAGTTCAGTATGTTACATAACATTAAATGTTATGGGTTGCGTAGCACTTTATCTATAATTGCTTGTTTTGGCATAGAAATCGTAACAAATATGTATGTGATCAATGTTATACCGATTTGTTATATAGGAACTTACAATACCTAATGGTTAAGTCTTGAGTGTCATACTTTTTAGCATTAAGATTGATACCATCACTCAACAACTTTCTACTGCATAGTTGTAAACAGCCTAAATGTTGATGATGTGCAAGTTTCCTGTCGGACAATGAATGTGAGGTACATTGAGTGGCACTTCCAAACCATTATTAATAAATCGTATGAGTTGACCACTGTAAACACTTATAAATTTCCATCATCTAAAATCGTCTACACCCATTCCTGCTACCAACGGGGATTACACTCTCATCTGAGCCTCCACTGGGAGGTGCGCGGTCCTGATGATAGCTGAGACAAAGTTCTTAGGACTTCTATTTGTGAACAAACCGAATTTCATTCCTCATATCAAGCAACTTAAAATCCAGTGTTACAAGAGCAATTAATATTCTATACATCATATCATCCATTTCTTTGGGAGCTTATGGGTATTCTTTACTCAAGTTTTCTTGCGAATTCAGTCAAAAAAGCTGTGCTATGGGTCTCTACACTGAAGAAGTTGGATCCTCTGCATCACATTCTTCTCCAGTCCAGAGTTTGTACATAGAGTATCATAAACTTCAGTTTTACCTCCGATGGTTATAACTTTCTTTGCAGTATGCTGAAAGCTCTATTCACTGCCATAACACTCCCATCTGACAGTGTGTTTGCATACCTTGTGGGCAAAGTTATTTGCAAGTAAATGATGATGGCCTTTCATCACAACGTTTAGCCTTCTTGTCCAAATGAACTTAACTGAGATGTGTCTAACACTGAATTAGATTGGTGAATCCGATGATCAGGCCATCCCCTCATGGCTTGTTACCATCTACACTGGTGTTCTTTCTCTGAGGCACCTGAAGAAGTCGGATACTCCCGAATGGAAGTATCCAATTTCCTTTACCGAACACTCTTCAACCTTCCCTTTGTTCTCATTT
>NW_013665619.1:213495-223616 GCF_000517525.1 Limulus polyphemus
TCTATTTATTTATATTTTCTTTAAAATAAAGAAACAATCTTTTGCTTTATATATTCTATGTTCATTGTACATAACTTCAACTAATTTTATTGATTTGTTTTGTTTTTTAGTTTTTCTTCGCGACGTAAAACTCCAAACAACCAATTATCAAAATGCGATTAATTTTTGGCAAAGATATATATTGAAGATATTTTTTGTGTTATTGATAAGAAAGTTATCACAGTTTTTCTAATGCATTTAAATGCTAAGAAAAACGTTTTTGTTTAATTTAGAAAAAGATCAAAATGATTATGTACTTTTGTTTTTGATGTTTTGGTATCTAGAACTCCCGTTTTTAGGTGTATTAACGAGTGTATTCCGTAAACGTTCCAATACCAACAAGTACTTGGTTCTCTTGGAACGTTTTCTTTCACCATCCAAAATGCCCCCCCCCCCAGTGGCACAGCGGCATGTATGCAGACTTACAACGCTAGAAACCGAGTTTCGATACCGTAGTCGGCAGACCACAGATAACCCATTGTGCAGCTTTGTGCTTAATTACAAATAAACAAACCATCCAAAATATCAAAAACAAGCAGATGTTACTAATATATATTACAGAGTAAAACTATAGGCAGTAACCCTATAAATAAGAATTTAATTACATAAGTTATATTAATATAAAATGACTATTTTCAGGTATTTCAGAAACATGCAATTTTACCTAATCTACTCAAACCCAACTCGACTTCAAGAAATTAGATTGCTTTACCTTACATCCAAGAATGTTCGTTGTTGTTTGTTATTAAGCACAAAACTACACAAAGGCCTATCTGTGCTCTGCCAACCACAGGTATCGAAACCCGGATTCTAGCGTTGTAAGTCCGCAGACATACCGCTGTGCCACTGGTGGGCCCTCGTAAGGAAAGGGTTTGTTTCAAAATTTCGCGCAAAGCTACATAAACGACTACCTGCGTATGGTCACCCCATACTTTTAAACTGATTAACTAGAGTAAACATAGCTAGTCCTGTCACGTCGGTTTCTAGCAGTACAAGCCC
The DNA here is from genome assembly GCF_000517525.1 of Limulus polyphemus. NCBI lineage: Eukaryota > Metazoa > Arthropoda > Merostomata > Xiphosura > Limulidae > Limulus > Limulus polyphemus. The sequence continues at coordinate 214,534 of NW_013665619.1, forward strand.
GCAGACATACCACTGTGCCACTGGGGGGCACATCCAAGGAATAAGCGAAAGGTAACTAGAATTTTTGGCTCAAAATATTAAGAGTTTTTTTTTTAAACCATGTTCGTCGTTTGAGCAGAAACACCCAAAAATAAAAGCGAGCCCTTGGAAGAGTCAGGTTTAATTTATCAAATAAAGTGTAAATATTTTAATATATATATTTGAGAAAATGGACGATTGTTAAAAGTAATATTTGGGGAAGATAAACATACAGTAAAAAATAGAAAATAATAGAATCCGCTTTCGCTGAACTTTTTATTAACAAATCATTACATTGATAGGAAAAATTATAAAATAATGGATATTTAACAAGATGTGGTACGTGTTAGTTTTTTTAGCAAGGTAGCATATTGGTAAATAGGGATGCAGGCCCGATACTCCCTTGCACAGTATTAAAGAAAATCGACAGATGGCGCAGCATAAATATTAAACACTGCATAGATTTTTTTTACTTGAAGTTAAGCACAAAGCAACACAATTGGCTAGCTGTGCTCTGCCCGTCACGGGTATCGAAACCCGGATTCTAGCCTTGTATGTTGGCAGACATATCGCTGTGCCACTGGGGGGGGGCACTGGCATAGACCTGGACGAGCTAGGCTCTAGGAAAAAATACTTCTGCCAGAAAACGATACATTGGACTGTTATGTTTTAATTTTTTTATTTTTAGCTAACGTGTTTTAAGTTATTTCAAATAATAAAGGCTTTCATATTAACATATCAATAAACAGTAAAACTTTTCGACAAAAAAAATCTCATTTCATTTTCACACCGCTGAAAGTACAAAAAGTTGATTTGCTTATATGAATGTAACAACTTACATAAATTAAATTTGTGCTCTAACTGTATTTTTCCAAACACAACATTACTATTATACAATATACCGTGGAAATACAACAGTGTATATTTCTAATATTACCTTTTCTCAGTGATCATTAATTTAAATGGCAATACATTATTCTACTGATGGATTAAAAACCGTTTTTAACAGTACTATCTACGGACTGCTATGTAGACTCATGCGAAAATCATCTTCCATATATAAACATTGTCTTGTTTGTTTGTTTGTAATTAAACACAAAGCTATACGATAGGCTATCTGTGCTCTGCCCACCACAGGTATCGAAACCAGGATTCTAGTGTTGTAAGTTCGCAGACGTACCGCTGTGCCACTGGGAGGTCATGAACTTGCGAACAGTTGAATTAATGTTTTTAGGATACTTTCACTATATAGTTCCATATATTTACAATTTAGAATCGTTCTAATTAAAAGTTTATTTTAAATACAATTAACGTAAATTAAGATGAAGGAGCAAAATGTCAAATATTTTCAGATGCCTTTTACTGAATAGCACCTCACACGCAGAAGCATTTCAAATGTTCATCTGAAATTCATGTTCTCGACTTCCCTAATATATGGTACTCTTCCATTTTCTTTCAAATATCAAATTAAGTCATAACACAGATCTTTTTGGTTTAAATAAACACACAAAGCTTTACTATTTCATTTCAAAAAAGTCTTTCATTCTAACTAAACTTACTACATTGAATATTCAAATTTTCTTTACATCTCCGTGGGTCAAATCTTGTTTCGGGATATTCTGTGATAAGTAGCAGTGCAGAACAAAATATGTGACTTATGTAAATGAAGGACTGTCCAAAACCATAATAACTTATGGTAAGGATTTGAATTAACAACCCACAGCGCTATATTTATCCCATTATTGCTTCTAGTTATATTGGTTTGTATCAGATTTTAGGAAAATAAATTTGTGGATTAAAAACTTTGTCTCAGTTGCTATTTAATTTCTGTTTTATTCCACAGGAAAATTGCGACAAATAAAATCCTTACGAATAACAACTAGTATACGAAACATTTTACCAACTTACAAAGGATTATTGTTTATCCTTATTGGTATATTAAAATATAAACACGTCAGACCATGTTTAGTTAATATTCTTGTACGTTTGATTATTCATTAATTAAGTATTCATTACATTGCTCTGCCAATACATGCAAATAATTTGTGAATTATCGGTAGAGACATTATTATGTGAAAATCTAGCTGTATGGCGTTCGTCGGAAAGAAAGTCGTTCCAAAAAACACCAATATTTACAAAATGAGAGGATTCTAGTCATTATACAATAGTAATATAAGACATGCTTTAAAATATGATTGTTATAATCGCTTTTCAATTATATAAATATACATACATATTATGCATTCTTAGAAATACATGAACCACAGTCCAGGGAATATATCAACATTTGGAAGGATATTGTTGTCTGAAAACCAGCACCAATCAAAATGTCTATACTTTTTTAATCTTTATTTCTCTATTTTATAATTTTATATAAACAATTTTGCTTCTCAGTCTTTCTACTCAGAGTGTTAACTTTATGTCTAATAAAAAGCTTGGGTAAAAAGGTCCAGTTTTGATGACTAAATAGGTTTTCAATTAGTGTTATTTTCACATCATGAACCTAATACGTATGCATAACGCACTGTTCAGAACATTTTATAATTAGTCAATAGACGTAGCAAGACACATTATTTTACAAAGAGTCAAGAAACCTGAAAATAATTATCGTTCTCTTCCACAGGCACTAAGGTAACATTAAGAAAATATTTGATGACACGATCAGTAAAGATACGTTTAAATCAAGCATCAATAATAAACAGCAATTAAAAAGACTTTCAAAACGTATATCATATTATTTACAAGCATTAATAAAACGGTTAAAATCACCTTATTTTGGGGAGAATGATATTTTACTGTGCGAAGGACCAAAAGGGGTGAGAAGCGTAATCTATTTAACAAATTTATGTGTCGTTCGTGATATCTAGTGGTAAGCAGTCACAACATGTCGACTTAAGAGCACTGCCTATTATTTATTGAAAATGTGTATGTCTGGTTTTGAAAGATTACGAAAGAATTAACGAACGCCTGTATAACAAGAATTAAGCCCCTTGTACGATAAAGGATCCATTAACACTATGTTTATAGTATTTGCAAATCGTCTTAATACTTCTGATAATAGTTTATTAATTCTTCTACTTAAAAAATAATAATAATATGTCTCAATGAATACATGAAAAGGGTAATGAAACAAAACAACTGGTACGAGTTCTTGATATATAAAATCTGTTTCTGCGTCTTTGTTCGACAGTTATCAGCACGATGAAATATAACTTGTGTAGGGAGGCGACCCCACAAGAACATATTGTTGGATGTAGTGTATGGGATCAGCATTAGTTTATTTTATTAAACTATTTTGTTTGTTATAGATTTCGCGCAAAGCTACACGAGGGCTATCTGCGCTAGCCGTCCCTGATTTAGCAGTGTAAGACTAGAAGGAAGGCAGCTAGTCATCACCACCCACCGCCAACTCTTGGACTACTCTTTTACCAACGAATAGTGGGATTGACCGTCACGTTATAACGCCCCCACGGCTGAACAGGCGAACATGTTTGGTGTGACGAGGATTCGAACTCGCGACCCGCAGATTTTATTAAACTATGGCGCAATATTTATGTCATTACTGTTTCTAGTCATTTTATTATTCATCCTATCACATACAAGTAAACTTGAAAATACAAGCAGTTTGGTATAATGAAATATTATTACATCAGACTAGTATTATATAATTAATTACCTTATTTGTTTAATTAAATGTAAATTTGATTAATTGTAAAGTAATTGTTTATTATATCACTATTCGAATATTCGTACAAAGCTACTCAAATGCCATCTGTGGTAGTCATCCCTAATTTTGAACTGATAGACTACAGAGAAAGGAAGGAAAATAAAGAACTTCCAAGGAATGAAATATATTAGAATGGTAAAAAGAATGTTTATAAAGATAACTATTTGTGATAAAAACGGAATAAGGACACATTTTATGAATATTATTATTTACATATATTTCAAATTCTTACTCTTACAAGACAGGACAAAATACGTTAATTGTTAGAAAGATTTACCTTAAACGCTATTAGAATTTCAATTACTGTTTTGTAATAGAAAACAGAAGAAGGTTAAAGGTATATTGTTTTAATAAACAATTGTCCCTTAATTGGCCAACGGTATGATTTAGGACGTACAGTGCTAAAATCCAGGGTTAGATTCCCCACGGTGAACAAAACATAGATATATTATTGTGAAACTTTGCGCTAAATTAAATGTCAAGTTTATATACTAATTATTTTATTGTGCAAAAAATAAAAAAATATATGTATAGTGTTAGTTTGTGTTTATCATAAGATGGGTCATCATAAAAAGTTAAACAATTAATTTTAAAATCGTATTAGCGATTTTATGTTTATGAAAAACAGTATCAATCTATCAAGTATAAACGCGTCCTGTAATTTTTAAGTATATATTTATATACAGCGATAATTAAATTATACAAAGACATATAGTTGTCTGCCATATTAAAGCTTAGCTGTGAAAAATTTTCAAATTTGACTATAATGCTCTGTATATATAATTTTATTTATTTATTTAGAATCTTATTAAAACCAGTCGTTTCCAAAAAAATATCTATATTCAGTTTTTATTCATTGTGAATAAACACTTGACTCTACGGTGCAATTGATATAATATTTTAACTACAAAAGTATCAGAAATTAACCAGGCTTAACCAGCTTTGTTGGTATAATATTTATATTAACTTCCGATCAGAGCAAACTATCTACTTGAAACGAAACTAAAAATAATTATAGTTATGAGTTCAGCTAGTTAAAGATACACTTTTTATTTTTCATAGAATTAACTGTTTGAGAATGTCTAATATATTATACTGTTGTAAAGTTATTCTTTCGTTGGCATGTTCCTTTAAATAATCTAGTGAAAATATTTCAAATTTAGTTTATTTCTTACTTAACGTTTTTACAAAGTTGAATACTGTGGAACTTTTTAATAAATGACTTTAACTGAACTACATTAATGTGTTGTTTTTTTTTTAGTGCAAAAGTACACAATGGGATATTTGCACTCTATTTTATTGCGGAGAATATAATCCACAGATTTCAGCGTTGTAAGCGCAAAAACCCACTTGGCAACGCACTACACTAACTTAAAGAATATACTTACAACTCTACAATCTTCTCAACTATCTTGTATTTATAATCTACCCTCGAATTTAGTAGCAAATTTGACGTCAAAGTCTAAAATATTTTAGGCCTACAACCACAAACTTGCCCAACGGTGGGAAGGCACTAAGTTTACGGACTTACAACGCTAAAATCGGGGGTTCGATTTTTCGCAGTGGACACAACAAATAGCTAATTGTAGCTTTGCTTTCAAACAAACAAATGAACAAATCCACAATCTTTCTTGATTTTAACGTCAAGCTCCCTCTAACTAATATACAAATTACAACATAAAATATATAGCTGTTAACAACACATATCCTAAAATGTAATTTCACCAATGTATTCAGTGTATTGTATTACATTAATTAAAAGCAGAGTTTTGAGCCGAAATGTAATGCATTACAAACATAGACTTACTGTAGGAATATGTATTCCCAGTACGCGAACCCCACAGAAGGTTTTCATGTACATCATTTTATTATAAAAATGATCAATTATGTGTGTCTTTGTATGTGAGCATCCATCACCCAAAGTTGGCTGTTTGATTACCTTAATTTGTGGTATCGTAACTGGAAACTGTCCGACAGCTTACATGGGCTGTCTTGTTTTAGGAAAGAGGAATAAAAAATATTCTAAAATAGGTATTTTTTATGGATTTTGAACTTCCATCAGCCACAGTTAGCTGACTCAATTATCGTATTTTTTTGTATGGTAATTTGAACGTAATTCGTAAACATCGTACCACCTAAAGATCCAATGGATGCAGCTTGCAACATTGCTTGTTAATATGTACTCTAATACATTGGAGAAACCAAAAAAACCAACACAAAGTAGAATTCAGTAGCAAAATAGCCATACAAGACTATAGTTAGGCCTATCTGCATGGGCACCCACAGAAATATTTTCGAGGGGGGGGGGGCAAAACATGTATGCAAGGAATCAGCTTTTACAACGTAATTCAACAGACTAAAATAATATGTGTTATGTGTGCAAATTTTCAGTTTTAATAAAAATTAGTAAAATTATTTAGTTTAACTACAATGTTAAATGGCAAATTCCCCCTCTTGCCCCTTCCTGCGGGTGCCCATGCCTATCTGCAATATTCCATCACGTCAAAGAAGACCATACAATTAAATGGCAACAAATAAATGAAATAATGGGATATAGTTTGGTTTGTTTTGAATTGCGCGCAAAGCTACACGAGGGCTACCTGCGCTAACCGTCCCTAATTTAGCAGTGAAAGACTAGAGGGAAGGCAGCTAGTCATCACCACCTATCACCAACTCTTGGGCTACTCTTTTACCAACGAATAGTGGGATTGACCGTCAAATTATAACGCTCCCAAGGCTGAAAGGGCGAGCATGTTTGATGAGATGGGGATTTAAACCCACGACCCTCAGATTGCGAGTCGAGCGCCCTAACCACCTGGCAATGCCAGGCCTAATGGGATATTACCCACGCATGATAAAAACAAACAAACAAAAACTCTCTACATCCACCTAACTGATAGCATACTCATTCAACCTTGCAAATAAGTAAGTAAAACCTAATATATCCCTCCTGAAACATTCAATCAGCTTGTTGATTCCAGATGAGCAGACCCCAGATGAGTAGTCTTTCTAACGAGAAGATTCGGGATGAAATCCAGGACCACAAACAGTCCTTCTGAGGGCTTCCTGAATGCGACAGTCGGTTAGAGGTCAAAATTTGGACATAAACTGATTAGTACATAGTAATGAAACTAAAAAAACCTGTAACTAATTAGTGACTAGCTTTAGGTGATATATATATACATATATATATATATAGGCTGTCAACAATAACATCGATCAATACAACTTTCGATCACTTCTACACGAAAATGAAATTTTTATTGAATTTTCATAACATTAAACTTTTACCCTATAATTATAAAGATAATTATGACATATTTTCACAACTACATTCAACATGAAATTTTCTTACAAATTATGTATAATTTACCTTATAACCGCGAAGAAATAATTCTATGAGAAAACAAAAAACAAAAGTGAAAATGCATGAGACGGTACAGGACTTTTGCCAGCCACTGTATGTAAAATCATTTCACTTCTATCAAAGTATTACTATTAATATAAACAGTCAATGTATATCACAGTATTCTGTATTAAGGAATGTTTTATGATGTTTACTTTCCTGAAAGGTTAAAACAGCAATGTAGCAGGTTAGGTGTCGTTACATATTGTTTTACTCGAGTTTCACAATATTCACGTCCTCACCTTACGTAAGGTTGTGTACACAGTGGTGTTAAAAATATGTTTAAAATATGTTAGAAATGTTTTTATAATAATAATAATTGCTTAATATTGAAATCCTTTAAATACTAATTTGAAAACAACATTACCAAACATGTGAACGTGATCAGAGTTATGTATTAATTAACACATTTAATGTAATGTTGTCCATAATTAAATATTAAAACTCGGTTTTTAGCGTTGAAAGTCCGCAGACATGCCGCAATGGCTGCATTAAATATGCTATTCTGTCATTTGCCTTGGAAAGCACTAGTATCCTACGTAGTTAATTAGACTCAGTCGGTTATTAGCATGTCCAATTATGGACATTGCTGTGATCCGATCTATCATCCCCTCCGACTCGCCTCCCATCTTCATGGTGAACTTGATTCCATTTTCCATTTGCATTCTCCTTTCGAACTTCCCATCCAATAATATTAGACTAGTTCATGCTATTTGAAGGGGGGGGGGGGGGTATGATTTTCGATGATACAATCAGCATAGCTACCCTCACTTGCTGTAGGGCAACCCATAGACACACATAAACAGAAGCGTGGGTCAAATTTGATGACGGGAAACTCACTTTGAGACAATAAAGTTTGAAGATGGCTTGTATTGGTAAGGAAGAAAACTTTATTACACGTTTAACATAGTAACAAATGTATAACGTTTCGACAAGGTTTCGTCATCATCATTTTAATACTCCATATCTACATACTTATACTTTGTGGATAGCAATGCATTTACTTCAAGGTTAATAGCATTGGCTTAAACATATTTATTTAATGACATTAAACTAGTCAAAGGGTAAAAGTTAGTTCTGAAATTATATCAGCTTCAGAAAGATTGTTCTTTACAACACCTGCACTACAAAAAGACACATTGAAAAATTTGTTTGGGGACACTTCTTAGTTTAACATAATTTCTGTACATATTAGGAATTTGTATATGTGTTTAGGGTTACTCCTATTCTCGGGCAATGGTGAAATTGTTCAATTAAAGATGACACATCGTCCTCTTTTTCATAGATTTCTACGCCATTTTCCACCCAACTTTGACTCATAAAAAGCATAAAGCCGCCACTGGTGATAAAAATTGTTTGTTGTTAAATGCAAAGCTAAACAATGAGTTACCTGTGTTCTGCTATCGACCCGATTTTTAGCGTTACAAGCCCCCAGGTTTAACACTGAACCACCGAGGGTCGTTGATAAAAAAAATTAAAATAAATATTTTCTTAAGTAAGATTGCTAAATTTTAATCACTTACGAAACGAAATTAGCAGCAATCAAATCACAAACTAACAAAATATTATTGAATTTTCACCGTAATATTTTCCCTAACAAGTGTTCACGAATGAGAGAGAACAAAATCGTCCAATAACATTTTTAATAAGGGCTAATCATACGAGTAACGACATGTATAAGTATATTATACTAATTAAAATATTTCTATTGAATCAAAATAACAGTCATATTTTGCACTTCACTAATAACATTTTAATAGTTAAAAACAGTAATTAATTTCAAAAATAGAACATGTGAGATAAGACTTGTTTAGGGCTGCCAAAATTGTTACGTATCTGCTTGTTTGATAATTTCCCGTAAAAATTCTCTCCGAGAAACTTCAGCGAGACAAGTCCTTTCTTAATTAAAACTAGTTTATTCTTTCTCGATAC
>NW_013665619.1:224082-228432 GCF_000517525.1 Limulus polyphemus
AACGATTCACGCACTTTACTTACGGTGCCTACTGCTCTCTTGACTTAATTATCTATCTCTTTTTCTGTCTATCTGCAACCCTCATCTCGCTTTATTTGCCGGGCTTATATACTGAAAAAGAGGAAGTCTAGAATGCACTCGGGCCTTCATGATCCTTCTAGAAACTCATCACGTGTAACCAGCGTCACGTGACTTCCGCTGTCTTAACAATATCTTTGTTAGCGTATGTTAACAAAAATGCGTTAAAACCTAATAATAAACTTATGTTTGTACATTTAAAATTAAAAAAAAAAAACAGAGTTCTTTAAGCTTGACCATTGAGAAGCTAAGCCAAGAAAGGTATCAGGGCCGTTTTAACAACTTTTTCACTAACTGTCAAATTCTCTAGTTTCGAAACCTTCATTATAAGATCAGGTTTTTAACAGATATATTTCTATTACGTTTTCGTTACATATAACAAAACACTTCTAGCCACATTTTCTAATTAAAGACAACTTGAAATTAAATCATGACTATTGGGAATTTTATTGTTTACAGTTCTAGACTTAAAAAAAAGTTAACATCATATTTTTATGAAAAGCAAGATAGATTTTCTTTAGGAAGGCGGCCCCAGTGGCATGTCTGCGGACTTAGAACGCTAGAAATTGGGTTTCGATACTCATGGTGGGCAGAGCACAGATAGCCCATTGTGTCGCCTTGCGCTTAACTTCAAACAAACCAAACCTTACGATGGCGACTAGTTTACATTTGCGAAAGGAAATATTACCCTACGTTTCATACTTTCCTTCGTGTTCCTTTTTTATTGTACGTGTGCGTGAAAGGTGGAGGTAGACTCCTAAATTAGCACCAGTTTTAGATATATATGTATGGTATTCAAATAAGCAGACAGATAGCTAAAGAAACATACACAGATAAAGACAAACTGCGAGGGTTTGCATCGTAGATCGCTCTTGTGCTAATTAGGAAAACAAATTATAATAGGCCTAGACAGCAAGTTTCATTTTCATAAATAAGTGTTTAAATCAGATTTTGATCATGTTTGATGTTGTTATTTGATATAAATTCCGGCCAAAACTTTATATCACATCCTCACACTTTCCCTTTCCTTCACCTCTATCCTGTGCCACGTACAACCACAAACCTGTTTCGCAGTGCAAGTTTTTACAATCCAGCTGGCGAGGCGTCTACTTTTGTACAAGCTTCAGGGTTCCATCTTTCAAGGTCAGAGTCAAACCGAGGCTCAACGGCGTGATTAATGAGACGATTCGACGCAACATGGCCCTGGACGGAGAGGTAAGTCTGTTTAGATCTAGTCAATATATATATTCGTCTTTTTTCTTTTGTTATTTTATTCAAAATGTATATATTTTAGAGTTAGGATTTGAAATTATTGTTAGATACACTCACCTGAGTGCTTTCTAGAAGATATAGTCATAGTTATATTTAAATATGCTCATCCAAAAGTAGCAGACGATTCATTGGCCATCGCGGACGCTCTTCGCTACGTATATAGTACACCTAGTTGGCTGTCTATCGTGTAAGCGTTAAACTAATTGCAAAAGGTTAAGAACAATCATCTTGCATTTATAAAATATGTAGCGTCTGTAAGTGAAACTTTGAGATGTATTATGAAAATAATTTTTATATACTTTTCGATCTCGAAGAACTGTGAACATACCTGTCGTCATCTACCTGTACATTGATATTTCCTCTACTATTATCTCACTATTTAATCTTCTTCTCATAGTCGTGCTTTCCTTGCTGAGATTTGCAAGTTCCACCGGCTAGGCTGACATTATGTAACATTGCGGTAAAACAAAAGCAGTGTAAAGGTGGTGGTTTCCGACTAAATGCTTTAAGATTGCTTCAGGGCACAAATCAGGATTTTCAAATTGCTAAGATTGTACACTAAAATTCTTAAACATTCCAGGTTGGCTAAAAAAGACGGGTAATTGCTTGGATGTGCCTCATAATAAGGGTTGACACGTGCATCCGAAGGAGAGACTAGATCTTGTAGAATACACTGTCAGACTACGAGATTGTTTATTCTAGAGTAAAGCCACATTGGGCTATCTGCATTCTGTCCACGAATTCTGGATTTTGGCGTTGTAAAGTCTGTAAACTTACCATTGATTTATAAATAATGCTTGTAACACTCGACGAAAGTATAGGTAATTGATAGTTGATAAAAATCATACCTGTTTACTTGTAATAAGGTATTCCTTAAAACGTACTCATAATGTTATGACCCAAAGGACATAGAACTGGAAGCGTAATATGTTTGTTTGTGTGGAAAATGAGTAAACGCAAATTTATGACCAGAAAAATTTATTTTTACATTATAATATGCAAAATTTTATGTTCCGTCTGGTATCTGAATGATGGAACTATTAAATAATATTCAAGTGGATGAAAATAAACAAATATAAAACTAAAATAATTTAGTTTACTTCCATAAAGTTATTGATATGATTAAAATGTTAATACAACCATAAATTTAGATGATTCTGTAACCAAATAATGCTACATGTTGAATATTGCGGACTTTTCAAGTTAAAGGTTCAAAACTTACGTTAAATATTAACTACAAACGAAGTTTTAACTTGTTGAACACGAAGTTGCTAAATTCTCATGTTCCCCTGACCACTGCCTACGTGTCTGTATTATTTTTTAACAGATCTGTTCAAATGTTTCAGAACTGACTCACGAATCACAGACTTATGGAGAAATTAAAATTTAATTATTTATCAGGGATATACATCTAATGAAACTAACAACTCACGTATTGGAAGTTCCACACTTTAACACTAATGTGGTTTCTTTGCTTCCAAGAATTGAACAGGTAAGTTACCGCAATGTAATTAAAATTCCAACCACACCTTCTTTTAGTTTCAGTTTTGCTACGTATCTTTGCGAAGATAAAACAACTTCCTAGATAGACACTAACAATTTGGAAATTAAATCTAAACAAAATTTAACATGTTAAGAATTGTTTTAATTTGCGAAGTCTGTCTTAACTTCTACACCAAACTCAATCATCTTCTCTCTCTCTCTCACACATATAAACTTAAACAGTTTATTCACGAGTGGTGTATACACGTATAACATGCTTGATTACGCCAGAATTATTCGTGCTTTTGAAAAATTCCTGGCATAATCAATACAAATACTACAACAGTAGTGCCTATTGAGAAAATGTATAACACATAATTATAATACATAATAAACAAATATTTGTTTCACAGGCTAACACAAAATATTAAAAAAAACAACAACAAGAAACAGTATTCAATATAATGATGGTATGTTACCGTGTAGTAATATATATCTTTTTATACATTTTGCAATCAAGTATTTTTCTGGCTATATTGCGTGTGATACATATATCTGTTACCGGTGGGTGAGCAGTTAAGTGTATGGAGTTATAACGCAAAAATCCGGGATTCGATTCATTGCAGTGTACAGTACAGAATGTGGATAAAACAGCAAGAATGTATACACACAAACACACATATATATATATATGTATAATGCTTAAATGTATCATAAAATAAACGCAATAACTCTCCTTCATCAGGAGGTAAATGAAAAAAATGCTTAAATTCGTATACTGAGTATGATTTCCTAATACATTTATTTTTATTGTAAAGATAAGCACAAGAATGATGCTGGCTGTGTACGTCTTTTATTATGTATGAACGGATGATAGATATTTCTAAAATAGTTATTGGAGATTCTTTTACTAAAAACTTCGGTTACAAAAAGTATAAACTCATATTATAATAATGAATAAAGTACTGTATTAATGTTATTGTTTTGTGTCCCAGGACAGAGGTGAATAAAGTACGGCATGAATGTTACTGATTTCTGTCACAGGACAGAGGTGAATAAAGTACTGTATGAATGTTATTGCTTTTTTTGTGTCCCAGGACAGAGGTGAATAAAGTACTGTATGAATGTTATTGTTTTTGTGTCCCAGGACAGAGGTGAATAAAGTACGGCATGAATGTTACTGATTTCTGTCACAGGACAGAGGTGAATAAAGTACTGTATGAATGTTATTGTTTTTTTATGTACCAGAACAGAGGTGAATAAAGTACTGTATTAATGTTATTGTTTTTTTTGTGTACCAAAACAGAGGTGAATAAAGTATTGCATGAATGTTATTGTTTTTTTTTGTGTCCCAGGACAGAGGTGAATAAAGTACTGCATGAATGTTATTGTTTTTTTGTGTGTCCCAGGACAGAGGTGAATAAAGTACTGTATGAATGTTATTGTTTTGTGTCCCAGAACAGAGGTGAATAAAGTACTGTATGAATATTAATGTTATTGTTTTTTTGTGTGTCCCAG
>NW_013665619.1:229432-236047 GCF_000517525.1 Limulus polyphemus
AAAAAATGGATAAAACACTCTTAAAAGCTTTGACATGAATTAAGTGGATGTACAAGTTGACTAATTCTTGAGCGGCAAATTGCATACCCAGCTCTGCTCTTGGTGAAAGCTTGGCAGATCAGATGAAAGTCTAAGAGTAAAAGTGTACTCTCAGTCCACAATTGGCTTTCTTTTTGAAGCTCCTTTAATGCACTTTAAAAGTGTTACCTTAAAAATTTTACAGGTTATTTTAAGGAGACTGCATCCCTTCGTCTTTTTTCTCTTAAAAATGCGGTAAACACGCATACATTGGCTAAAAATGGACAAAATTTCTGCGAGGATTTTTAACACCGGTCAGTCGCCAAGAAAATTGTTTTAAGACAGTGGAAATGGATCGGAAGTGAGGAGATATAGCAGTCGACTCGAGAAACTTGGCAGAAATGACAAAGAAGTTGCGTTACTTCCTGTTCAAAGCAGCCCATTTCACAGTAGAGATGTGGTGAAGATTTCTACTGTCTGAACTTGGTACATTTAATGCATTAAATTTAATAATAATCTTAAATGTTGCTTCTTCGGAAAACTGTATTCTATATCAAGAAGTTAAAAATATCCTAAAAATATTTTAATTATGAAATACTTCTCTAATTCAGGCTTAAGCCTTATTCTAACCCTAATATAAACCGGAAGTTAAATGGTGTGAATCAGAAAAGAACTGGAAACTTAAAGAGCAGTAATATCTTTATTTCCCGTATTTCCGCCACTAAACAACTACCAAATGAAACCTTTACGGTTCACATTGTAGCTGAATATTTTGGTTAGTATAGAAAATAAGCCAAAATGCGGAAAATTTTATTTAAAATCTTTGACTTGTAGAATTTTGTTGTGGTGTGAGTTTTGTTGAAACTCAACTATTTACAATAGCTACTGCAGTAATGATGTATGGGATATTCTATAAAATATTTATATTTTTCAATATATGGGGAAGTTTAATAAGAATTTGTTTTGCTTTTGGACTAGTAAGTTAACTTGCCAAGTTCGGTCTGGATCGACCAATTCGTTTAGGAAGAGATGCGTCCACAGACAGACAGAAAGGTTTTCCTTGATATTGGATGGTTACTGCACCGGTATGGCTTGATACGTATGACACATATGTGAAGAACGCCTGTACACTGAATTTTATCCTCAGCTCTACCGAGCGAAGCTCCGTAGAGCTGGATTAATAACTTGACATAATCTACTATTTTCCAAAATTATAGCATGTTATACAGAAATTATTATAATGAAACAAAGTTTGACTTCTTTAAATAAAACGTAATCCTAGTATTAAAAAGCGTATTATAAAATTTGTGCATGTTTATTCAAGCATTATTCTCCGATGTGTGATAATAATAAGATAACTTGTATCTGCTGATTAAAATCAATTGTGATGTGTCTTATTTCAGTTCATGATAAAACCGTATTAATCATTTGTTTGGTTGTTCCTTATCGTAACAACAAACGTTTCATATAATAATGGCTGAGATGGCTTGAATGGGTTATGAAGACAAACTTTATTACCCATTCAAGCCGTCTCCAACCATTATTAGTCTCAAAGTGTATGAATCTGGCAATGATATTATATATTGGATTAATTACTCCTTATATTCTTAACATCAGGTCTTTATACAGATACTGACTTGTGTGACACATTTGTTGTGGCATTATCTGTTTCTTTAATCACTCGCTATATTCTTGACATCAGGTCTTTATACAGATACTGACTTGTGTGACACATTTGTTGTGGTATTATCTATTTCTTTAATCACTCCCTATATTCTTGTTATTAGGTATTTATACAGATACTGACTTGTGTGACACATTTGTTGTGGTATTATCTGTTTCTTTAATCACTCCCTATATTCTTGTTATTAGGTATTTATACAAATTTTCACGATGTATGGAAACAAATGCTTTGGCATCATCCGTTTGTTTGATTACTTCTTGTAATTTCATCACTAGGTATAAGTGTGCACAGATAGCCTGACTGTATGAAAAATCAGTTACCTTCTCAACATCAGGAGTGTGTACAGGTACCCACGCTATAGGAAACGTTTATTGCGGTATTATATGTTTCTTTAATCACTCCCTATATTCTCAACGTTGTGCTTTTTTTAACAGATTACAATAGAGAAAACTTTTGCTGTGACATTAACCGCTTGTTTGTAATATCAACTGTAGGTTTCAGAAGATATGTGATGTATATAATCTGGTACTATCCGCATATCACACTAATCTTGATAGTCTCAACATATATCCTTATACGTTAAACTGTGAAACATTCGTAGGAGTGCTATCAGCTTCTTTCATTTTTCCCTCTATTTTTATTAAGTATTTATACGGATATGTATTCTGTGCGAAATGTTAGTTATATTATTATTCGTTTTCGCGTTGTATTCTATAATATTAAGACCATAATTGTAAAATAAAAACCTTGCTGTTGTGAAATATATATATCAATCTGGTATTAACAGCTTGTTCTCTATAGTCTAAGCACCACATATTCACAGTTATTCCAGGCTCAGTTAAATATATATTGTTGTTTCATTCTTTTGTTGTATTGCTCTTCATTGTATCAACAACAGATCCTTCAAATGAATTTTAAGGACCTGGAAGCATGCTGTGTACATAAATATGTGAAACATGGTCTGTAATATTAATATCGATTTTTGTATGATGCAGTTGTTGTTTTTTATCATTCGGCATCTTTGCCTACAATGTTTTTTATTCTTAAATTAGAAACAGCAAAAGAGGTATATGTCTTATCGTGTGAGGTCTTCAAACGATATAGACAACTTACACATTTCATATATTGTTCTTAGTTTTTAGTATGAATACATAATAGAAAGTTTGTTGGAAATCTGTTTCGGAATGCTATATTGGATAATAATAATAACGTTATAAATTTTGGACATTTTTTAAAATTGTTTTTGCGTAAAGTACTTTTTTTTTTACAGTTTAGTGAAATTTCTACGAAGGATTACAAAAATCGATTTTTTCATTCTTTGAGCCGTTTTTCAGCACATTAAATATAAATGGGATATTCTTTCTGTGTTTTTAACTTACCAAAAAAAAGCAGTGTATTTTCAAGGAAAAACTAATCAAACCGTACTTGACCTCTAACACACACACACCCTTGTTAACCAGACAGTTAATCAAACCATATTTTAAAACCACTTAATGAACGTGAAAAATTGAACAGTATTTGGTTCAGTATGTAAAACTTAATTATTCGGATATGGAGACATGTAATCTGATTGTTACTCGCATTTCATATGTCTGACCGATGGTGGTGTTTATGATAGGACCTTAAAAGCACATGTTGCACGTGTTTTACCCAGTAAATGAGAATTATATATATAGCAGAGCGGATTTCTCTTTCTCCCTTGGAAGTCATTTTGAGCACGCGCACTAGTGTGACGTGGCGGATGTAATTGTGCAGTGTCAAATTGCAAAATTATTGCGCGATGTTTTAAAACAGGATGTATAAGTTGTGAGTAAGTTGTACCAGTGAGATCATTTTGGATTATATTTGTTGAAATTAGATGCAAATAAACTTGGATTATGTGCCGGAATCTAAAGTTGAAAATATCTCTAATTGATATTTATAGTTTTCTAAATGTCGTGTAGTACAACAAACAGTTTTTATTTCGACTTTTTGTTTAAGAAATGAAAAGCTCTCCCAGATGGTTCAGCGGTAAGTCTGAGGGCTTATAACGCTAAAAATCGGGTTTCGATACCTACGGTGGGCAGAGCACGGACAGCTCATTGTGTATCTTTACGATTAACAACAAACATGAAATGGTAATCGCTTTCATATTACTTTCAGTTTTCCTTCTGATGTTTCACAGAACACTACTATTGTTGTAATAATATAATATCATTTTCTCTCTCCAAGAATGCTCATTGATAACAGAAAATGACAATAATGCATTGTTTTCTTGATATTTCTCCCCCAGGATATATATATTGTATATTTTTTCTTATAGCACATGGAAATAATTTATTATTGTTTTAGTAACAATGAAGAGTTTCTATCGTAATTGTTTAGCTGTGCTATTAGACCAGGTGCACCTCGTAAGGATTTATTTGTTTGTTTGTAATTAAGCATAAAGCTACACAATGGGCTATCTGTGCTCTGCCCACCACAGGTATCTAAACCCGGATTCTAGCGTTGTAAGTCCGCTGACATACCGCTGTGCCACTGGAGGGGGGTCTCGTAAGGAAGGGGTTTGTTTCAAAATTTCGCGCAAAGCTACATAAACGACTACCTGCGTATGGCCACCCCATACTTTTAAACTGATTGACTAGAGTAAACGTAGCTAATCCTGTCGCGTCGAATAGTGAGTGCGATTTGACCATCACTCATAGCGCACCAACGTCTCCAAAGTGTGGAGCACGTTTTTCGTGGCAACGGGTAACGAACCGCAAATCTTCGGATTCACAGTCCGATCACGTTAATCACTAGATTAACCTATTAAGGTTAGGGAGAGTTTACACTTTGAGTTATAGGTATTAATGTATTCAAGCAGCTTACCAGTACACTAGCGTGTGCTTCTTTGATAGCAGCACTATCGCTACCGCTAGAGAAAATGATGCTATTCGAGATTATATTTCCTAAATATTTAATAACTTTCCGTATTCTCCAAATATGAAAGAAAAACAGTTAGAGTTTTTATTTCAACTATACTTCTTGCTAGTAGTCTTGTTTTCGAAGTTGTAGTAAGGAGCTCGAAAATTCGATTACTGTTCCCATGGAAATGCAAAGCTCTAGCGTCAAGGAGTGTACCACCTCCGTGCAGCACGTTTGACCGTGAGGTGGCTTTGCTACACGTCTAAAAAACGTGTTATTTAATCGTGACGTCAAACCGGTTAACAGGTCATTTTTCTCACGCCAGTTTTACTTACAAAAACAAACAAAAATATAAGGGTAGAAACATGTGACGAAACTCTAGAGCCTTGAGCTTAGGAAACAAAGGTTCCTTATAAATATACGGGCAATAAGCTATCATTAAACTTATTAAGATTTGTCTGGAACTCATGAAACTGCATTTCAAAGTGCACTGAAGTCAAGTGATGAACAGAGACACAGATTATCGGGTTAATAAACTAATCATTAATGTAAAATCTCTGTATGCTTTAGGGGTTTATGTTGTGCATATCATTTTCAAATAAGCAGTTCAAGTGAATAAATGTAACTGTCTGCCATTATTATTATTTTTTCTTAACGCTGAAATGCTTGAATAGGCCTGTATAGAGTAATACAGACATGTTTCCGATTATATATACTTAATATTTGCAGAGATCACTTTTTAAAATAACTGTGTTGAACAGTAGCCAATTGATAGTTGCATGCTTTATTTCTTTTACATGTTCTCAAACAGAAACACAAACCGTCCCCTGTTTCTCAGGGTGTCGTTACACAACTGATAATGAAATAGGATACCAGCTCAGAATCAAACATATTGGACATATGGATTTTTTTTTCAATATATGAAAAAATAAACAATAAAGCACATCTTGTTTAACTGAGAGTTTAGGTACAGTAAGACTGCACTTGATTGGAAACTTTTGTGGACTGCATCTTCCTTAGTGTGTTTTGGACTATGTTTCGATATTCGATGTCGCAGATATTCAACAGTTCGAATTATATAAGTTGGGTTCGTGAAATATTGTCAAAACACGGCCGTAACTGACAGCTGGGTGAATGAAATCCCGAAATATGTGATAGAAAGAAAAATAAGAAAAGATTGAGCTGAAACGAGGAAGGAGTGAAACGTGGAAGAACGTCGATGAGTTCTAAGTCGTAGGCAAGAGGTTTGACGTCATCAAACTTAACTGGAGCTTCAGATGTGTGGACGAAGCTTGTTTGTTCGATGAAGAGGAAAGGAGTCCACATTATATTGAAACACATGCCGTGATAGCAGTTTAGGGATGGTTAATGGATTTTGATTATGAGAACTTATGAGTTTGTTTGTTTGTTT
Source organism: Limulus polyphemus (assembly GCF_000517525.1). Taxonomy (NCBI): domain Eukaryota; kingdom Metazoa; phylum Arthropoda; class Merostomata; order Xiphosura; family Limulidae; genus Limulus; species Limulus polyphemus. The sequence goes on from NW_013665619.1 coordinate 235,432, forward strand.
TGTAGCCCAAGATTTGGCGGTGGGTTATGATGACTAGCTGCCTTCCCTCTAGTCTTACACTGCTAAGTTTGGGACGGCTATCGTAGATAGCTCTCATGTAGGTTTGCGCGAAATTCAAAACAAACAATCAAACACTTGTTTGTTTTGTTTTTATACACAAAGTTACACAATTGGCTATCTTTGGGGTGGGGTGAACTTATGAGTGAAAGTAAAGAAGAATGTAATATGTCAACCACATTATATTTGCTGTATGCAGTGCAGACGAGCTCTTTTTCCCAATACCAGGGCTCATTAGGCAGGCTGGGATACGACAGACATAATAGTAGCCAAGATGTTTATTATCTACTAGCTGTGTACCCGTCCTTCGTGCGGGTTGTGTGTATAAATAATAAATTAATTTAACAATTAACAAACAAATTACTTGTACATTATTTACATTACATTTTACATTTGTTATTGTACATTATTATAACAATTAAATATAAGTTAACAAAAGATACTGTGGACACGTCACTTAGAAAAAAACGGAAAATGTCAAATTGTGACGAGTTGTACTTGTGTGTTTGTAGTGTATTAACGAAGAGTATCTTGATAGACGACATTGGAAGTACGTCCA
>NW_013665619.1:236976-256810 GCF_000517525.1 Limulus polyphemus
TATAACCTTTTTACACATCTATAAAACAAAGAAAAAAGTTTTATCGAAAACGGTGCACTCGTTTTCCCGTGAAAAGCGAACAAAAACACGTCCACGAGCGTTACCGACAGACAAACAGACAGACAGACATAAATTGAGATAAGGCTTGTTTCGGCTTCTCTGGTGTATGAAACGTGAAGATATGCAAAAAGTACACTATTCTAAGCAATGTACAGACAAAACTCTTATTTTATTTATATAGATATCATCAACTGCTCGATCAGCAACTGTTTCAAGTTGGCGAACTGAATTTTTTAATGTAAGTCATTACACATCAATATTAGGTTTTCTATGTTATTAAAATCATATTATTTATTAATTTTAACACCAAGTTATTTATTGTTAAATACTATTTAATCATTTTTTCAGAACAACTGGCGACCGAGTAAGCTAGTTTGTTTTGATCCAGGCCTGGCATGGCCAGATGGCTAGGGCGCTCGACTCACAATCTGATGGTCGCGGGTTCGAATCCCCGTCCCTCCAAACATGCTCGCCCTTTCAGCCGTGGGGACGTTATAATGGGACAGTCAATCCCACTATTCGTTGATAAAAAGAGTAGCCCAAGAGTTGGTGGTAGGTGGTGATGACTAGCTGCTTTCCCTCTAGTCTTTCAGTGCTAACTTTGTGCGAAGTTCCAAACAAACCAATCTTTTGATCCCGAGTGACCACAAAGACAACGAGAAAAGAATACTTTAGTACTAATCAGAACTTTCGTCTGAAATTATATTTGTTTACTTGTTTGTAGTGCAAAACTGCACAATAAGTTATTTGCATTCTGTCCGTCGCGGGGAATCGAACCCTGGATTTTAGCGTTATAGACAAGTAACCTTACCGCTTACTCACCGGGGAACAAGTGGAGTTAAAGCAGAATGTAATAGTATGTCAATCACACTATATATGTTATATCTTTTTAAGTTGCCTGACTTTCCAAAGTTGTGAAGAGCCAAGTGTTTGTCGTTAATTCCAGTTGATAAGATGTGCGGTGTTATGGTTGTGTTCTGCTAGACGGCCCTGCGTATTAACACATAAGCCACATGCGGTCATGGCCCAGGACCCCACGCCTTCTTGACTATATATTATTATATTAATCGTTTAAGTTGAATTAAAATTTTCGAACCATGGAAAACAAATCACTTAGTAAGACATGAACTATTTTTAACATCATGATGAAATGTACGATGTATATTCAGTAGGAGATCAAATGATGTTCACAATTTGATCATATTTTCATCATCATATCAGCGTGCACATAATGAATTTCACCATATAGCATTGTGCTTATAAAAGCTCTTTCTGTAGCGACGAATAAAATTTGGGTTTGCGAAAAAATTCCGCTTGTACCTTAAAAATAATAAAACCCTAAAAACAATTATCGAATATTATTAAAAATAAAACTCTTGATAATTATCTTAACGACGTGAAATCTCGGTATCTTATTGATTATATTATCGTATATAGCTTGCATTATCAATTATCGATAAAGCCAATCGATAGAATAATAGGATAAACATCCTTGATTTCAGACAATATACTGATGAGAATCCGCGCCAAATGTTCCCCTTTTGTGCCTAGGGGCCCCGCGATAGGTTAATCCAGTACTGCTGCTAGGGTCGATTTTTCTGAATGGAGAAGTGGGGTGGTATCTTTGGTTGAAGGACAACTGCCCCCGAAATACAAGAAATATGTTTTTGTTTTTCCTGTTCCAGTCGGTTATATTAATATGATAAGATATGACTACAGGGGGCTATTGTCTGGTTACAGATATCTTTATCTTCCTTTAGTTTATTTTTCTGCCAATCTTTCCCATAAACAGGAGGTATCTATGCTAGAACTCGAAACTCTGTCCAAAAACTTCTATAGCAAAGGCAGTCCACAAAAGTCTCCAATGAGGAAATAACATCTTAATAGTAACGAATGGCCAACAAAAGCAATGACCAATACCTAGCATAATCTCTACACTTATTCTTCTGATGAACCTCTGGATATTGAGCTGTGGCAGGAAATTTCATTCCATGGGTATTTCATTGGATCAGTTGGGTTCATGGTGTGGGTGGACGTGGTCATTTACCAACGATGCCAGTGTATCACTTCATTTAATCTTGCAGGACTTCATCTCAGTACGTCACAACTGTCAAAATGCCGTTCCGGAGGCCGGTGTGGCCATTGTGGCTGATGCTTCCCCAGACCGTGATAGACTCAGTCTTCCAGACAGCAGTCGTGATCAACTACAGTAATGACATGGCTTCTCAAGTTATCACCACTCTTTGGCCAAATGGTCTGTGAAACGAAGAAAAATGTGGGATCCTCCATAGAAAGCATTGAACACTAATTGAAGATTGCCCAAATGTCGAAGATTTTGTTTGTGATTTGTATCAAAAGGATCTGAATATTAGTTTTCCATGACCGTAAACTTGAATCTATTGTGGATAGTTTAGGTCGATACAAGAACCTTAAAATCGTTTTGAAGGTCACAGTGGAACATCTGTGCTATCTTGAAAGGATATCGTCGAGCTTGTATGACCAGGAATCATTATTGGCTTGGGTTTATCGTCCCTTTTCGGCCATATCCATGCCATCTCTTTTCATCTCAACTGATTTTGTGTCGATTTTAAGCACGTGAATCAACACTGGTTTACATCATAGGCAGAAACAACATAAAACGTCGAAAAGTTGGGTTATAACTACTATTTTATCCACATACTATTTACAAGTGGCCCAAACGATGGTCATACACATCTTAATGTTGTAATACAGGATCTACCTCATTACAATTTTCAATTACTCATGAAATCTATTTTGAATACGGGGATTTTAACGTTGCGTGTATGTTGCATTATCAACAGTTGCAGTAGTAGGACTGCGTAGACGGCTGGATAACATGGAGAAGCAACGTTGTAAAATGAAATCCACAGTACCTGTAAAATACAAACGCGTACTTACTAGTTTTTGAAATGAAAATGTTGTTGCAGGTTGCATCAAAAATTTAGGCGGCTTGCGTGTCTTTCACATAACTGCTCCCCCCCCCCAACACACACACACGTGGCTCAGCAGCAAATCTTAAGGCTTATAACGTTAAAAAACCGGGCACGGCATAGATAGCCCATAGCGCTTAACAACGAAAAAAAAACTAATTCTCATACTTATGAATCCACAACTTCCACCCTATTTACTCAGATATAACAGCAATGTTAACAAAATTGGGACAAATGATCAACCTTCAATATTGCAACAGTTTAAGCTAGGAAACTGATGACCTGCATAATATGTAACGAAGTGAAAGGATGTGTGGGATTTGCACGTGAAAGAAACCACGTTTTTGGCTCCACCTTATATTCAAATAACGATATTATGGTGATTGTGTTACTTCCTCTCATATGTGTTTTAGACGCAAAACAGGAAATTCAAATTAAAAAGAAGCAAGCCAATAAAGGATACGTCTGGTAATAGCAGTTGTTCCAAACGGTCATGTGTCTTATTTATTGTTTATAGCTATATAAGTCAAAATAATATTTCCCGACTACGTTCACATATTACTCATATTCCTGGTAGGAAAAAGAGTTTCTAAGTTTATATCAGCTTGGTGGCTTTCACAGATACTACATAAATAGGCTGATAACTTAGTGAACTCTTCAAAACGATTAGTAGGTTAAGAAAATCGTGATCAGTATTTGATCAAAGATACATACGCACGTGTAGGTAACTGAAGGTAGAAATCGTTGTCAGATTTGTTTGAAGTTAAGCACAAAGCTACACAATGGGCTATTTATGATCTGCCCACTACGGGTATCGAAATCCGGTTTCTAGCGTTGTAAGTCCGCAGACATACAGGTGTCTTTAATTTGTTTGAAGTTAAGCACAAAGCTACACAATGGGCTATCTATGCTCTGCCAACTACGGGTATCAAAACCCGGTTTCTAGTATTATAAGTCCGCAGACATGCCGCTGTGCCACGGGGGGTTAAGTGTCTTTGAATAATATTTCCCATATAATAATATTGTTTGTTAGATAAAATAACGTAACTATTTAATTTTGAGTTAACAATGCTGTCATATTTAATACAAAATAAAAATATGAAAATTAAAAGTAATTGGTTGTCTTAGACACTACTGTTTAATAATTATTAACTATCATTGAGTGAAATAAACGAGAAATCGAATTTCTTACTGTGAACAGCTAGAAAGCCGAAAGTTTTCCCTATATGTCCTTGAAATATTTAGTCGGGTAATTAGCACACAAAGACTTGTACGTGAATCTGTCAGTGATCAGCACACGTCCTCGAAACACGCAGTAGACGTGCATGCATAAAAAGGCGCGTAAGTGTTGTAAGACCATTTAGTCAACCTGTTGTTTTCAGCTACTCGTGTATTGCATAATTAAATAGAAAAAATCCAGGAAAATTTTAATTCTCTTGATAAATTAGGGAACAATTGTTCTTATTAGGCTTCGTCAAGATAAAACTTTTTTTTTTTTTTGCTGCGAAACTCACCCGTAGAGTGATATTTAGCTGGAATACAATAGAAGCGTAATTATGTTTGTCATGTTAAAATATTTCATTGTTTTTGGTTCATAATTAACTTAGAATCATTTGTTTGAAATACAGACTCTGAATAGCTTTGCTGCAAATACTAGGATATTAATATCTAATTATGTACAAACGTGTCTAGGTAAATGCAGGTACAGATCAGTAATATATTTACTGATAAAATCTCTAACTGTGTTTTATATTTAACACAAATTATAAGTCAAGGTTCAGTCTGAAACAATACTATATTTCAACATACTTTTATTTATCCGGGACAAACTGTATTTAATGTGATGTTAGAAAAACGTGTAGGTTCGAGGGTATCGTATTTATTTACTTATCTTTAAGTAAAATATTTACTCGGGGTTTTTGCCTTCACCAGTGACTTTACATATAAATGGTTTGATGTAGAAATCCAAGTTGATGTTTTTCCTGGTCTTGAGATTGAAACCAGGTCGTGTCACACTCTTAACTGAACGCTTTCTACACTGAGAGCCCCCCAGTGGCACAACGGCATGTCTGCGGACTTACAACGCTAGATACCCGTGGTGGGCAGAGCACAGATAGCCCATTGTGTAGCTCTGTGCTTAATTACAAACAATCTACACTGAGCGAACTCTTAGCTTATTCCCAGTGAAGTTTAAGCAAGAAGAGTGACTCATACTGCAACTCTTATAGATCGATGGAACTAACGTTTCATCTCGCTTTTTAGCTCATAAAGTGTTTAATATTTGAAGAAGATAGCTTCTATGAACGTTTGTTTCTCTTGAATTATGGAGTATAGCATTATTAATATGATTCCTAAACAAAAAAAACGCAAGTATTATCATACAGGTTTACATAGCTTTATCCAGAGCAGTGGCTCCCAGCCTTTTGTGTACTGAATCCCAGTACTTAATTATACCTGTACTGAATCCCAGTACTTAATTATACAGGTATTGAATTATACCTGTACTGAATCCCAGTACTTAATTATACAGGTATTGAATCCCAGTACTTAATTATACCCGTATTGAATCCCAGTATAATAAATCCTATACAGACATACGAAATAAAATTTGTTTTATTACTTTTCGTAATCAAAATAGTAATTGGTGGAATAAGAAATTCTCGCAATCTTTGAGTCGCGGGTTCGAATCCCCATCCCACCAAACATGCTCGCTCTTTCAGCCGTGCGAGCGTTATAATGTAACGGTCGTTGGTTAAAAGAGTAGCCCAAGAGTTGGCGGTGGGTGTTGATGACTAGCTGCCTTCCCTCTAGTCTTACACTGATAAATTATGGACAGCTAGCGCAGATAGCCCTCGTGTAGCTTTGCGCGAAATTCAAAACAAATATACGAAAAGAAAAAAAAAAGCGAAAGTGCATACCTAAAAGGTGAAACATGGCAATTATAACGATAAATAAAATATAAATATTTAGTTAGTAGCTAATGACAAGCTTACATTTGTTTGATGTTACATAATTTATCCCAACCAGGAATAAGACGTTACCGCTTTTATTATATATATGATTTCAATTTATATTACATTTGTTTCTTTTACTGAACATGATGCCACTTTGCAAGTATCTCGTGGCCCAACACGGCTGCGATTAGAACACGCCATCTTTGAATTATTAAAACATATGAAAATTGATGAAACTAACAAGATGCGGAACGTAAATCTTGCTGACATCTTATAAGCTCTTGGGCGCGTCTTGGTGGTTAGCGTCTACAGACTGTGAATAGGAGGATTACTGGCTCGCTTCCCGGTTGCTGTAAAATGTGCTTCGCACTCTGCGGTTGTGGGTGACTGTCAAATGCCATTAGTCGGTCACATAAAAGTATTCCAAGAGACAGCGCAAGGTGAAGTTGATTAACTGACTTCCCTCTCTTCTGCCGTTTCAAAGCTGTGGACAACTACTCGCAGTTAGCCTATTTTGTAGGTTTGGGTGAAGATCTGAAACAACCTTTTTCTTCTGTTAAGTTAAAATTATCATATTCATATAAAGACAATATATAGTCATTATTTCAAATGATAACGTGTTCATATATATATATATAATTAAGAAAAGACCCATACAAGTCAAATGATGTGATAAAACTGGCCACTCATAGAAATCGGATATTAAATTAAGTGGACATTTCTACATCTAGTTTTCTTTCTTACCATATCATGAAGAAACCAATAAATATTTCAATGTTACATTTCCCAACATAATGTCAGTTGAATGTCTAACGTTACTGCAATAATATTGAAAAAGATTAGCATTTTGTGAAGCAAAATATTTTAATTTCTTTTCGGGCACATTGTGCCTATATATTAACAGTAAATAACACACATCCGATGTTTTTTGGCACAATGAAAGGTTAAATTACCATATTCACTGGTAGTAGCCCTATGTTACGAAACTAGTCGGGTTTAACCAATTATAGAGTTTACCTTTCATTGTGCCAAAAAAAAAAAAAAGAAGTCGAATATTGTGTTTGTTGTTTGTCTAGAGGGAGGTTTTACATGACAGGATGAGCGTGGTTTAATGACCTGAAAACATAGAACTCGACTTAAGAAGTATATAGCATGAGTTAGGCTAGATTAGATGACTGTTCATATATGAGTCTATTAGATTGAGATATTGTATGAGATAGTTATATAATTCAGTTCTGTGAAGTTTTTGTTTGCGAAAAAGTAATAGAGAAGCGAGAAAGTGCTATATTTACGAGAGAAATTAATAACTAAGTGAAATTACTAAGTTAGGCCTATCGATGGATGAACGTTTGTTACGTTAGCGTGGTACTTGAAGAACTAAAATGTTTTTGTGATCATTATCTATATATCTATATATATGTGTGTGTGTGTGTGTGTTGACTGTATAGAGTTCAATATTATGGTTGGTGTTTTGTATTGTGGTGCATCAACAGTATGACACGAAAGATTGTGACTTCACAATAATTTACTATTTAATTTTCAAATAGTGCTTCTATATTAATAATCAATAATGTGGCACTAAAACCATGCTTTACTATTATATTGTGACTAACAATATAAGACTATGCTTCCATATTATATTGTAACGCAATAATATCGAGGCTTTAAAAGTTATGTTGTACTGTAACATATGAACAATGGGGCCTTGATTAATATACGGCCATCCATGATATTATAAGTAGTAGTTAACAGCAGAATAAAATTGTGTTGTGTATCATCTAAGATGTGTGCACCAGGAAGGGTTTTGAGTTTCCATTGTATAAGATCATTATTTAGTTTAAAGTTTGATCAAAAATACACTTTTCATGATCATAAATGGTCAATACTCAAACATGTTTCTTCAAAAGAGCTGCAAGGATATTTGCGTTGAAATAACTTTTTATGATCACTTGTACAGCCGCAGCAAACAGTAATTCAGACTTAGTTCTCAAAGATTGCAGCAAAATTGACAAATGGTATTCAACAGTAGTGTCCTAGTAGGTTACCATTTTTTGTATGTGCTGTGCAAATTGTATACTCAACATTAAGAAAGCACTAATGTTTAGCTAGCTACAATAGAATCAATTTTAAGAATCAAACTGGAATACTTCTTTTACCCAAAATTCAATTTCGCAGTAACACAATATAAAGTCAGGTGTACCGGAACCTTGCTGTGATTATCCACAAGAAGCCCATGTTTAGGCACACACAATATTCTTAACTTCTTGAAGTTTGTCATTTGACTTAACATATTGATGTAAGCAATATCTTAATGGTGTAATTAGTCTGTTTGCTAGAGGGAACTGCCGGTCATAATGAAGACTTTAAGATATAAAGTTTAATATTTCAGGCCTAGAATTTGCTAAACATTTTGACGTTAGAATTTCTAGCAAATTCGAAACATCGAGAAGATGTAGCGTTGTTTCTAACCAGTAGAGTGATTCAGTTAGTGTGTTTTTGTTTTAATCGCGAAACTGTAAAAGTGAATTTATTTTTCTTTACGTTAGTCTAATGCAGTTAGCGTCATTTGTAAAAATGGTCTTTACGTTACCATAGTGTTCAGGCTCGTAAACATTACGGAAGAAATATATGAATTTTATATCTTTTACGTGGTCTGGATATTGGAGTATTTTTACCAGATAATTCAAAAGAACCCACCAATGAAAAAATGTTACAATACTGCTTTCATTCAATATGACCACAGGGGAAAAAAGCAAAATAGGAAACCTACTAGACACGATAAAACAATGATAAGAAAAACAAACAGAAAGAGACACGACGTTAAACGTAGTGGATGGAATCATGGAAATGCTGACACATTGTTCTGAAGACCATGTGTTAATGAAAAGTGTAAACACTGTGACAAGAGGGAAGCACAAGATGGTAAGGTTGAACAACCTAAAGTACAACACAAGATGTGACATACACAATGGGGGATGTATGGAGAGATTAAAACAATAAGATTGAAGAAGTAAAGCAAGGCGTTAATGACAAAATTAACAAACCAAAAGTGAAGTAAAATTGAATTATTAAATACAAAAATTAAGCTAGCCATACGCCTCTTTCTGCATTGGCTCAAGAGTTCCAACCAAAAACACCATCTACTATTAAATATGGAATAGGGTAATTTATTTAGTTTACACCTGTATCTACTACTTCTGAGCCACTTGTTACTAAAGGACCTTCCAAGACTACTTTAACCATGAAGTAATGACTAAACCCAATTCCACAACTTGGTTGGTCAGCTCTACATCAATCAGTAAAGAAACAAATGGACTGTGAGAAGGTATTATGGGAGTCATACCAGGCTTATTTCGAAATAATTTCCAGAGTAAAATGATGTAATAGTGAACAACTAGCCATCTTTCTTGCTGTCCATTTAAGAAGACCAGCTTTGACAACATTAAGTAATCTTCCAGCTGAGAGCTATAACAATTATCTAGCCTTATCCAACATGGTTTGGAATGGTACATACAAATGAAGTATTCGGAAGAAAGTTCCAGAATATAGTGTGGAGAAAATAAGAGATTTTAGCCAAACTTGCAGAAGATTTGGAAAGGCCTGCTGAATTATCTTACCCTGATGCTCCTCATGAAATTATGTATTTGTTTACATGTGACCAATTTATAGATGCCATTGTAGACGATGATATGAGAATCAGGCTGAAGTGAAATACGTCTAAGTCTTTAAAGAAAGCTCTGTAGTTGGTGATTGAACCAGAATCTGTTAAGGTTGCAGATAAACAACTAAAGACACCATCTCGAAGTTATGGAATCGTCAAATGTAGTAGTATTGAAACATCAGCGATAGTTTATAAGAACTAATAGGATTAGTTAGACAACTAATTACACAGAACCACAAGATGATAAGTATTTCAAGCGTAACTTGAAAGGACAAATTGCCAGGAATTGCAGATAAAAGCATGTAGTTAATAAGAACTCCTCCAAAAGGATACTAGAAAGGGGGGAATTTCTATAGATATTGGAATCCTGGCCATTAAAGCCGAGGATGTGTAGAATCAACGGCTGATAAGACACTAAGGAGACAGTACACTAGGGATGAGTATTTGAATCCAGCCAAATTGAAGAAACGACAAAGAACTAGCCCAAAACCAGGAAATATGAATTAACTGGACGCAAAGGGCAAAGGTCAACCGAAAATACTCCATTTATCCTATATGTGGTAAGAAGTGCATTGTCTATAGCTCTACAGGTTTATTGATGAGAAGCCTTGCAATTTGTTGATCAACGCTGGTTCTGTAGCTACAATGGTTTGACTGATTTGGTAATGAAAGGTGGGAACTACCTCCAGATATCAATAAAGAAGAGAGAAGCAAATGAACATAAGATTCCAGCAAGATGAAAATTATAAATTATCTTTACTGTAGGAAATTTCTCTATGCCTTAAGATATGTGGGTAATTGACACAAGTTACAAGAGTTGTATGACTAGAGCTGTGGAGACCTTACAACTAATCAGCATTAACAATCACATAACTTTCTCGTGGAATATCAAGACACCGTCTCCAGTGGTTATCATGACTTAGGTTGAATAAATAGAATATCTTACAAGCTTGATACTGGAGATGCACCCCCAATATGTCAGTTATCCAGACAACTTCAACTTTCAAAACAGGCCAAGGCTTTCAACAATATAGCAGCAACGAAGGAACATTAAGCGACAGAACCAAATACTAGTTATTGGGTATCACCTAGAGCACTTGTGAAGAGGAAGGATGGATCCACAAGTGAATAAAGTTACAAAGAAGGATGCCTATCCACTGCTAATGATTGACTTTATTTTTTAAAGCTCTATGTGGATCGAAATGGTTTCAACACTGAATTTGAAGAATGAATTTTTGTAATATAGTAGGCCAAATATCAAGACGAGACGGCTCCAGAAACTTTAGAAGTACAACTCTAACATCATGCTCCATCCGGGATTGAAGCATAGAAATGCTGACACATTGTTGTGAAAAACCATGCGTTAATGAAAAGTGTAAACACTGTGGAAAGTGAGGGAAGCACAAGGTGGTAAGGTTGAACAACCTAAAGTAGAACAGAGTATAGTTCAAGATGTGACATACACAATTGATTACTGAAGAACTGATGTGGTCTAACACTGAATTGAAAGCTGCTCAGATAAAAGGTATGAATAGTGCAGAAATACTTTCATGGCGAACATTTGCTCCATACAGCCCAAAGACAAAGTGGTATTCATTATGCTTACAAGAGGGGTTATTATTTTGGAAATGGGGAGATACCAGTAGACAGAAATAATGACTGTAGTTGATAGTTCTCCGGTCTGTACGTTCTGAATCACTCTGTCATCTCCACAACCTTCTAACAGCTAGACACCAAGGTGTTAAGAAGACACTGGAGCGAGTACAAGAATGTTTCTACTGGGTTGGGTATTGAGAGTTATATGAAGAATTGGTGTAAAATATGTGAACTGTACTGTGAGCAAAAAAGGTCCAACAAAGAAACAACATGAGTAGATACAGCAGTATTGTGCTGGAGCACCACTTAAGAGATTTGCTGTTGATGTGCTTGATCCTCTGCCATACAGTAACAGCGGGAATAGATAAATCATAGCTGTGATTGAATATTTCACTAAATGGCTAGAAGTATATGCTGCTTCTAATCAGGAACTCTAGCAAGGAAACACGTCGATGAATGTTTTGTCAAGATTTGACATTTACCCAGACTAGGGATGGAACTTTGAATCAGGCTTGTTTGCTGAAATGTGTTAGATCCTTGGGATTCAAAAGACCAGTAGAACAGTCCTTCATCCTTTTTATAATGGCATGATGACGAAATGCAACAGCTCACTTAATAAATTAGACAAAAACAGCATCATAAAACGTGGAATTAGGATCTTCCACCATTACTGATGAGTTATTATACAGCAGTACATGAAGCTACAGGCAACGCACCATCATTACTGATATTCGGGAGAGTACTTAAAAGTGCCATTGAACCTTCTCTCCAGAGAATAGTCACCCAAAAGAGTCTTACACAGAATTTGTAGAGAAATAATGGAATATCAACAATGCCATCCATGACTTTATCTAAAAATACTTAAATTAGCCAATGATAAAATGAAAAGTCACTATGACGTTTATGCTGACAGACTGGGTTCCATTTTGGTATGGTTGTATGATCTCCGCTGCAAGAAAAGACGCACTCCAATGTTAAGCAGGTACTTAGTGGGTCATGTGTTGTACTGAAAAGAATCAAGGATGTGGTCTATATAGTCCAAAAGGACAGGTGACTTAAGTCAAAAGTCATTCACTGTGATTGTCTTTGGAAGTACGTCAGTGAGAGAAAACGGCCAACCAGGTAACTCCAGAGATTAACTGAGAAGCTCAGAGTTCCTGTCAAAACTACTTCCAGAGAATCATCAAGGATGGGGCTGCCAGTAGATTCATTCGACCAACTACCCAGGAAGAATTTCCCACAGTAACAGTACGACTAGTGACAACAAGGTAGAAGAAGCCATCTGATTTGTATACCAGAGCCCTCAGAATAGAAGACCACCAAAACGACTGGGGCCGTATTGTAGTGTTTTTGTTTTAATATTAGGGTTTTTCAAGGACGTCACAACCCAGAAAGGGCATTTTCGTTAGGTATAACTTTAATGTAATTTGTTTGTTTGCTAGAGGGAGCTGCGAATCGTAATGATGACGCTAAGTTTAATAATATAGGGCTATAAAGTTCTAAACGTTTCGCTGTCAGATGTTCTAATAAATTCGACGGTATATTACAAACACTAAGTTCAGTGAGTCACAAGAATATAGTAGGGTTGTTTCTAGCTGGAGAAGTGAATTAGTTTGTGTGTTTTTGTTTCAGCCATTGTTGTAAATGTAGGTTTGTTTGTTTGTTACGGATTTCGCGCAAAGCTACACGAGGGCTATCTGCGCTGTCCTTCCCTAATTTAACAATGTAAGACTAGAGGGAAGGCGGCTAGTCATCACCACCCATCGCCAACTCTTGGGCTACTCTTTTACCAGCGAATGGTGGGATTGACCATCACATTATAACGCCCCCACGGCTGAAAGAGCGAGCATGTTTGGTGTGACAGGGAGTCGAACCCGCGACCCGCATATTGCGAGTCAAGCGTCCTAACCACTGGGCCATACCAACATAGTTAAAAAGGAACAGGAACCTTTAATCCAAATGCCACCATATGCCCACTTGGATTAAACAGCCAGATGAGAGAATTCTAGGATTCAGGTATAAATATTAATGACCAGAGAGAGAAGAGAACTTTCCAGAAACACCCACCGCCACAAGGGCTTTATCCAGTTCTTTGAAGCAAAGAACGGAAATGCCTGTCTCTTTTCTAACGTACCCACATCTGATAATGCGAAGCACGCTCAGAAGCATTACGTCTCAAATGCTGAATCCTTTGATACTCAGCCTGACATGTTAACCAGATTGCGAGTCGAGCGCTCTAACCACCTGGCCATGCCGGGCTTGTACGTGTAAGTTTCTTTTTTCATTATGTTATTATAGTGCAGTTAGCGTCACTTGTAAAGGTGGCCTACATATTACCACAATGTTCAAACTTGTAAACATTAAGGAAGAAATAAACTACTCTTCTATCGATTACGTGGACTGGACGTTGAATTATGTTCACCAGAAAATTGAAAAGAACCCGCCAACGAAAGAACAGCAACATAGCAGACAAGCAACATAATAACATATATGTGGGAGAAAAGCCACAGACCATGTCACATTTATCAAAATGTAAGTAAAGCATTCAGACTTAGCAAAGCAATACATTAATCATTTTCTGTAGTTGTTTTATCGTTCGAGGTGAAATAACTTTTGATTTGAGTAATCGCAGTCCAATAATGATACTGTTACAAATATTTTCTGAAAAATCTTACTTCAATATATCTATGTAGATATGTTATTTTAACGCGAATTCATAGCATCATTTGGATATAGGGATCTCATATAATAATTAATGAGAACTTCTAAGTGAGAGTAAAAAAGATGTGTATTATTAATATGCCTCTCACACTATATTACCTATATCTAGTACTTATGAGGCCTCTCTTTCAATACCAAGGCTATCCAGACTAGCTGACGTACGATAGAAATAATAGTAGTTGGGACGCTTTTTACATTATCAAACTGCTTTACGATAACTGCAGGCTTATAACGCTAAAAATCGGGTTTCACTACCCGTAGCCCCCAGTGGCACAGCAGTATGTCTGCGGACTTACAACGCTAGAATCCGGGTTTTGATACCCGTGGTGGGCAGAGCACAGATAGCCCATTGTGTAGCTTTGTGCTTAATTACAAACAAAACACTCACTACCCGTAATTCGCACAGCACAGATAGCTAGCTCATTGTGTAGCTTTGTGCTTGACAAGAAACAAATAAACAACAACTGGTAAGTGACAAAACCTTGTCGAAACGTTGTGCATTTGCTGTTATGTTAAACTTATATTAAAGTTTTTCTTCATTACCCATTCAAGCCGTCTCCAGCCATTATTAGTCTCAAAGTGGGTTCCTCGTCATCGAATTTGGTAAGGTGTTAACTGGATTAAGTTGGCGAGTGTAATTTTTCGTCAGTTGTATTTATTTATGTCACAACATAACAGAATTCGGGGGAATATTTTTTATTCTTTATTATTTATTTATTTAACACCATATATTATTAATCATTATTTTACTGAGTTAACCTTCTCATCAGTTAGAAAAACAGGTGAATTAGCCAACTAGTGGAGCGGGTTAAGCGAAGAAAAACAAATACTAAATTATACCAAAATAACAGAAACTATATTTTATCAGTGCAACGTTACGAGTTACGTCTTCATCAAGGCCATGTTACGGTCAGACCAACACCACTAAAAACAAAAAAAGCGGAAACGTCTGACTAAATAGATGTAATTTCTTGGCTAATTTAGTTTCTATGTTCTTTGTTAACATGTTCTAAACTATTGCTATTATCAGTTTCTTTTTCATAACGTTTATGATATTTTGTCATTTTTGTAGGATATGTTAAAAAAGTTATGAATATAATCGATCGCAAATGTTTATCTATTTGCATGCGGGATGACTCTATGGTAGAGCTCTCTATTTCGGAGCTAGCGAGTCGTATTTGAAACCTTGCTATAACACTGGAAGCTGTGGGTGCGTTATAAGATCGACAGTCAATCCACTGGTGTGGATTGTGCATGGTAGAGTGCTACTAACTGGCTACCCCCTTCTGGTCAGTAATTCGAAATTAATGACGGTGGCATTTAACCGTAGTAGCTTTGCCGTAAATACAAATACAATCCTAACTATCTACCTCTCTTTCAATAAAAAAACAAACAACTTTATGCATAAACATAAAATGACCAGATGAAACTGAAGTTGCACGTCACATAAGCTCTTATTAGCCGATCTTGTAAAAGTCGAGGTTAATATGAGATTAAATCCGAAGAAGCTTCAGGGTTTTTAATTTATACACTTTCTACATGTTTCATCACGAAATTGAAACAGTTCCAAACATATCTTTTGTCTCCCAGTGGCACAGTCGTATGTCTGCAGTTTTACAATGCTAGAAACCGGGTTTCGATACCTGTGGTGGGCAGAGCACGGATAGCCCATTGTGTAGCTTTGTGCATAACAACAAACAAACATATCTTTTTATTTTATTTTTTACAATCGTTGTAATCTGATTTGTACATTTCTAATGATTAAATTACCTTATATATATTTCCATAGGTTTGCTGTAGCGAACTATTTCATGCTTTCACTTTATTTTTGCATTTACTAAAGTAACGCAAAACTGGAAAATGACATAACAGTGATTTTTCTGAGAGGAAATATGTTTCATGCTTAAATATTTTGTTCGTTTTAACATGTTTGTCAGTAGTCACAGAGGCATAATTTGAATGTTTTCTATGTAAATGAACGTTCTGATTGTTCGTGATTAATGAGATTTTACATAGCTCAAAAAGTGTGTTTTATTTAGTTGCTGCTACAAATTTCACGCTTTCACATTTTATAACGTTTTACACTCAGAAATAAAAAAGAGGTTCATAAATACAACCATGCATGTTGCTTTAAAGATAATTATTAGCAGGATAAAAACATTTGATTGAAAGTTGTTCTTCTCAACTTAATTAGAAGACCTGGCTTAGGAACATTTTGAGCTACTTTCCTCATGAAAATTCATCTAAGTGCACCGAAACATCGTTCTTTACGTTCTCTGTTTTTACAAACTTAACATCGACTGCTACAGTTTGGCCCCCCAGTGGCACAGCGGTATGTCTGCGGACTTACAACGCTAGAAACCGGGTTTCGATACCCGTGGTGAGCAGAGCACAGATAGCCCTTGTGTAGCTTTGTGCATAATTAAAAAAACAAACAAACAAGCTACAGTTTGAATTGTATTAATTAATCTTAAATTTGGTTCAAGTATGTTAAAAATTACTTGCTTTGTTTATTGTTGTTAAGCGCAAAACTACACAATGGGATATCTTTGCCGTGCCTACCACGGGTATCGAAACCCAGTTTTTAGCGTTATAAGCCTTTAGACTTACCACTGAGTCACTGGAGAGTACGAATTACCATCGTTTCAAAAGTTTTAGCGTTCAATAGTTCAACACTGGTTTTGCACATTTCTGTGGTTTTTATAGTCAATAGATTTAAGCATTATAAATGTGTTGAAGAAAACGAGCATCACAACATGAAATTTAAGATATACCCAAGGAAGATTTAGATTCACTGATTTATTTGTTGTTTTAACGTTTTCACATGGGTGTTTCCACATTTATGTTTACACTTAAAACATTTCTTGTTCTTATTTTATCCTAATTTATTTAAATTGAACTAAACCTATTGATAATGGATAATCGACCATAATCCGGTCTAATGACAACATAAGAAAACTTTGCGATCTTATTGGGCAGTGCTTGTCTAATGCCTATAAACTAAAACTGTGGCGTCTTATTGGTCAGTTTGTTTGTTTGTGGTAAAGCACAAAGCTACACAATGGGTCATCGATGCTCTGCCCACCGCGAGTATCGAAACCCGATTTTTAGCGTCACAAGCCCACTGACTTACCGCTGAGCCACTGGGGGTGGGGGCTGTTGGTCAATGCCTGATTCAATAAAAAAATATATACTAAGATTGAGAGATTTTACTAGCCAGTGCTTGTCTAATGACAACATACTGAAACTGTGGGGGTCTTATTGGTCAATGCCTGGTTCAATAAAAAATATATACTAAGATTGAGAGATTTTACTAGCCAGTGCTTGTCTAATGACAACATACTGAAACTGTGGGGGTCTTATTGGTCAATGCCTGATTTAATAACAACATATTATTTACTAAAACACGGCCTAGCATGGCTTGGTGGTTTGGGCGCTCGACTCGTAACGTGAGGGTCGCGGTTTCGAACCCCCTTCGGCAAACATGTTCGTCCTATATGGTTGCCGACTGCGGCTGACAAAAATACTGGCCGACCTAAAACTAGTTGGGATTAAAGTCGTAACAGGGAAAAATACTATTTGCTAAAACAGAGAGGTTTTATTGGGTAACGCGTAGACTAATGACAATATACTGTAACTTGTTATTCTGGATGTTTATTTAAGCGTATAATATCCCATTAGAATATATAATTTGATTACTTATCATTTGTTGAGTATTTCTTTTGCTAAGCTGTTGAAACTTTGTACTGACGACAAGGTTATAAATAAGAAGAAAATTGATAAAAGCTTCTAGTTGAAAGCTGGTTTAATTAAATGGCTATTAGCAAATCCTTAAATACAGGATTTTCTTCTCGCAAACAAACGTAAGAAAATGTAAAATACACATTTTAAAACAAACTTAATCTACATACCTATGATTTTGTAAATTTAATTTAAATCTAAGATTTTTTGCTAAGCACGGTATTTAAGTTTATTTACTTCGGTGAGTAAAAGTAATTAAATGGTTAATCTAGATTCTTTAGAAACAAAAGAATGCCTGATAAACTGGCTTTTTCTAGTTTCTTATATATTAAAAATTTTCTGTTATTTTGTTTAACCACTACAGACTGTTTACAGTTTCAGAACAGTCTTGCGAACACTTTAAACAATCATATTTTAATAATTTATTCTTGGACTCCTCATGAAGATATAAAGTTCTTATTTTACAAAAACTTTGAGAGTGAAGTGCAGTTCGAAAAACATAATATTTTGTGAATCTGAGACTGACCTAAAATCGTTTCGATTTCCTCAGTATCAATGTAGTTTCTCTAATGTTTAGAATAATGTTGAATTACAGTATATGTAAACTTAAGACTGGATGTGCTCGTAGTTTGTCACTAGTCGCTATCTTGGATTGAAAGCAGAGTTACCAACAGTTTGAAAAGTAACGGACATTTAGTAAAAAAAAAAGTCACATTTTAATACTGTCAATAAAACCATAAGTAGCAAAACCCTAACATGAATGGAACGATATTTTTTTATGGATCAAAAAACAGGTTGAGCGTGCCAAAATGTCTTCCATTGTCCAGGTAATTCTATTTCTGTGATACATTTGTTTTATTATTATTGGATGTACAGGAAGCTAGTTTCACACCCAATTTTACATCATAAGTAGAAGGAAGCTTGTTAATTACTGACATTTCTTGCACTTAACTGTTTGATTCTTACAAGCTTAAATCAAATTCTGTATCATTATCTTTAATTTTATCAAATTATTTTTACGTAAGAAACATTTGTAAAACACATGATTTATTGATTGTTCTATTTCTAAATAAGAATGATGGATATATTTTTCTAAAAACTGGAGATATTTAAGTCATGTAACTTAAATTCAGCTCGCTAAATTGAATGTGTGTTTCAACAAGAAAAATATATACTTGAAGTGTTAAGTTTAAATGTGTGTAAATGTATAGATTGATTCCTAATCTCTCACAGGATACCTAAAATTTAGTTTCTCTCAGTTATCAATATTCACATTAAAGAACTAATTATTGCTACAGCATACGCTGGCCGTTTGTGAGGCCCAAACATCTGATTTGAAACTCGTATACAATACAATGATTTAGTGTTCGTATCTTGAACATAGACTCTACGTGCGAATTTCTCATATTTCCTTCGATTGTTGGGATTAAAAATGCATTGACAATGCCTTTCTAATTCCAAGAATTAAAGGAAGGGTGAGGAAAGGTTTATAATACAAATTCTGGTTAAAATGTTTATTCTCTTTATAAATTTTTCACCTCAAAAGTTTAACACGCCAGAAACTTGTATGAACAGGAATATTTGTATGCTAGTTCTTGACTTCTGATCTTAGCATACAAAAGAAACGCGGCTATTGCCTAGTCACTGTTACCTCTACAATGTTCAAGTATAATTAAAGCATATCTGAACTCATGTCACCACGTGATCCGGTACATCATTATTCGCGAGTCTTGTTATAACAATGTCTGGTTAGAGTTAAATAAAAAAGAAAATTGATGTTTTCAAAGTAAAACTGATTTTATTGTACCAGAATAATTTAAGTATTAAAATTCTAAAAATTATTTTAAAACATTCGAAAGCACTAACGTGTAATAACTTTTCTGATACTGATGTGATAATCTCTGTGGGTTTCATGTGTTAGTTCGTACTTTTAATTATTTATTTCCTGTAGAAGTTTCCGCAATTGTTGTAATTGTAATTCATGCGAGTTTTCTGCGAGTTGTGATAATCTCTGTGGGTTTCATGTGTTAGTTCGTACTTTTAATTATTTATTTCCTGTAGAAGTTTCCGCAATTGTTGTAATTGTAATTCATGCGAGTTTTCTGCGAGTTGTGATAATCTCTGTGGGTTTCATGTGTTAGTTCGTACTT
>NW_013665619.1:257297-262407 GCF_000517525.1 Limulus polyphemus
AACCATGAACTATCGAATCCATAGCTCAGGCACTTTAATTGCTAGGCCACGACCAGCTCACTTTTGGTTAAACTGTATGGATTTTCAAGTTTTTATGTCATAAAACTTGAAACAGACGAAGGAAAATATGGATACATTATACTAAAGTTTTTTTTATTGCACATAGTGGCATTTAGTGGTATATTTCATATACATATTCTTAGATATTTCTTAGAGTTATAAATCAGTATGTATATATGTAAGTTAGATTTCTATATCATATAGACTCAGCTTTGTTGAATGCTATATAGCACACCTTTCATGGGTATTTCAATCAAAATATCTTTTTATTCTTTCTTACTATCCATGTGTACATTTCTGTGTATAAAAAACGTCACACTTTTTTAAACATACGTCAAGGCGTGACGAAAGTTACGTAAAATATCAGTTTCTAGGTGCATAAGGCCACGGTTCAATAAAATGGGGCTACAGAACGAGTCATATACGGTATTTAAAATCTGTAGAATTGTTACTTTAGTGAAATTAACCAATCTAACTGTGAAATTATTACTGAAGAAAAAAAAAGTGAGGTTCTTGGAAAATAGTAAAACCGTGGCGTTTTCTTTGCTTTCATAAAAAATACCCAGGTTAACGCAAAATAATACTTTTATAATACACATGTAGGCCTCGTATGTTTTTCTTTTGATGCTGTTATAAGCCTATAGTAAGACTGAACTATATTAATATAATGACTTCGTCCATACTAATCTAAAGTAAAAGCAAAGTTTGTGAAAATGAAGTACGTTACTATACCAGTAACCATCACTTCAAGTTGACGTAAATGTTTGAAGTTAACCAGCTGCAAGTAAGGCCACTTCTATTAGTTTGCTCAGCCTTCCTTGGTTCATACCAGTGAAAACTGAAGTACAGTTCAACCTTTCTATAATGTTGCTGTGGTGACTTTGAAATGATGGCTCGAACAAATGTGGCCCAAATATGTAGCAATATATCTTTATTTTTGCAATAGTCAATAACTGTGGTTTGAATGATGTATTACTTTTATTAAACTATAGGTAAAACGATCATACATTTAAACTCAAGTTTTAAACGATCTTTTAGCAAAATCAGAAGGTAATTTTGATCCTTTGAAAGTGTTTTCGTTTATATAGCGTATATTCGTAGAACATTTAAACGATTAATATTTGTATGGTTTAGTTCGTAAACTAATCTGAAGTCATATGAAGACAATAGATTTTTTGTTATGTATTACCTGTCATGTTTCTTTCCCTCCTAACACTCTTTTTTTTATCAGCTTACATTAACAAGATTTGAAAGCCCAGTGTCTCTTGGGTAAAAAAGAATTGATTAGAATTTAACGTAAGAAAAAACATTATTCTTACTTTTTCATCTTTTTCTAAATTTTCATATAGCAAAACTAAAAGCGTGAGGACAGAAACTCATATTAATACTAGTATTTATTCTATACATGATAATAAACTCAGAGTAAAGTTTGTAACGCCTTCATAAACAAAAATGTAATGATAATAGCACGTACCAGATCGTGACCATTGTTCTGTGAAAATCATTACACTGTTAATAAAGGGAAAAGAAATAATGAAATTGGTTTGTTAAAAATAAGTTAAGTGTATTTTTATTTTTAAGAACAATGTATCGTAATTCACTTTTATGAGAGATTCAAATAACAGGTTCTGCTTTTTATCAAGACATCTTAACTTGAACGCCATGTAAAGTTTGCTTTTATTTTCTCTACGTATAAAACATATTCGTTATCTCTAAATGAACATCACATGATGTATACACTACATCATAGAACCCTTCAATTAACTCAGTAAAACACTGTATTACATGCATCCAATAAGACGATGTCCTTGTACGGTTGGCCATGAATTTCAAATTCGTATACACGAGAATACGCCACAATAAATTACAAAGATGGATGGATGGAGAGATAGATAGATTCTTGCTTATATAATTTCAGGAAGCTTGTAAAAGGTAACTTGTAGCTGAAGAGTTAATGGTGTAGTGTTAAATAGGTAGAGCTACCGACGCGATGTTCTATAACATTAATTTTAAAATAGATTTTTCATTACATGTTTCCTTTTTAAAAAAACATACAAACTTTGATATATTTATTTATCATATATTTTTAAACGACTTTCTGAAGACTTTCAAAAGTTTCTAAGTATGAAAACATTTGGCATAGGTACTGTTTTAATGTCTCAGTTCCAAGTTCAAACAAAACAACAATTCTATGTAATATAAGTATTATAACTTACGTATTTGTTGAGCTTTACATTGGTATTGGTTAAAAAATAGCTAGAAGGTATTTATGATTTTTTTATGGGCAGTTTATTACAGATACCAGTATTTTATGAGACATTTCAAAAGAAAACAGAATATTTAACTATGCCATCATATTAATATATTATAGTGTACTAAGTAGACACTTCTGTTTGTTTGTTACAAATAATCTTTACAAGAAATACTTAACGAGACCTCGCATGAAAAGTGTATTACATGTTAAATTAATAAGGTGGATTTAACTTGATAACTGTGCCCCAGTTATTAAATGGAAGTCGTTTGACCTTGAAACATTTCTCTGAACATTTTAAGATTTTTCATATGGATTATGTTCAAATGAAGATATCGTTATATCGTCTTTTTCTAAGGGGATCCATCTGGAAAAACAAATAGCACAAACAACCAACACTTTTACAAGTATTTACAAATATGTCTAAGAGATGGCGCCAGCAATTGATATGTGCACTGATATTATTGTTGCAAAGCCCAAACTATCTGTGCTCTACTCATCTTGAGTATTAAACTCAATTTTTAACATTATGAGCCCTCAGAATTTACATTGAGATGGCGGGGACAAAGCTACAAAATGAGCTGTGCCCACCCTCGGGTATTAAACGGCGATTGATAACGTATAAACTTGCCGTTGAGCCCAAAGGAGCTAGTTCATATTAACAAATGTTTTAAGGTACGGTTTAAACGCGGCTATGGTTTTGAATCAGAAATAGACAAATTAAAAGGAATAAGAAACATCTCCAGTTTACGTGATTTGTTTATCACAACCTCTAGGCCTAATTGTATTAAGTGTTAAGCTTAACATGAACTAGCTGTTCCTAATGGTTCTTGAAATTACTATATGAATGCTATTTCGTACACACGACTTAAGAATTTGTAACAAATGCTAACACATTCTGTTTCCGAATTAACGTATTTAGATTTTTTATCAACCGATTGTAAGTAACCTTAAGGTTCGTGTTGTTATGAAAATTTACTGTATATGCATCATTCATTTTTTTTTGGTTGTTATTAAGCACAAAGCCATATAATGAGCTATCAGTGCTGTGCCCACCGCAGATATGGAATCCCAATTTTTAGCGTTATAAGCGTCAGGTATACTTCTGAGCCACTGGGCGGGGGATTCGAGCATATCATTCATTTATGTCTTAGGTGAAACTTATTAGTGCCCAAAGCGAATTGTATGTATGTATTTTTATTTATTTCTTTAAAATTTTCACTTTTTGTATGAGTACATCAATCAGAATAATTCGTTTTTTAATACTTAGTAAATTATATTTATCATTTGTGAAATCCCCGATTTTATTTTGTACTTATGATTAGCGCATTCCGATGTGAAAAACAAAAACATTAGAATATTTGTAGGAACACAAGTATCTAGCTGTTTATGCAATCAAACAATTAAAAACCTATAATTTAAAGTATTTATTATACGGGTCATTCCAGCTTAACTAACAAAACAAATCCTACTATATACTAAAATCATTTTTCTCCAACACGTTTTGGGTCAAGTCGAGCCCGAATGGCGCTCACTAGGACCGGAAGAAAGCCGAAACCCGCTATGCACTTTGTGTAGAATACAGCATCGCCAGAGCTGAATGTACGTGTTAACGGTTGTTATATATATATGTACTAGCGTATAGCCCGTCAAAATGACAGGGCCGGAGCTACCACCACCACCCCATAGTATACCCTAACTTCATTTCATAGCTTACTGAAATAAATCAAGCTTGACAAACAAAGAGGCAGTCAAACGTTGGTAAATTTCCTTGTGAGACAATCAAAATTAAGATCATTCATGAAATGAATTCGTGGCGTATTCATACAATAATTATTGGTAAAAATCAGTTAGATTAACAACTTTTAATATATAGAAAAGCTAGTGCGTTTTGGTAACACAACGTTCCATCATAGGCTTTTATGTCATGTTGCTTAGCAATAAAAGTATAATCTGATATTGTTGTTAGTCTGTATACTGAAAGTATAAAATGTATAAACAACAAAACTGGAAATATATTTGGTCATTTCTAATTTAGATTGTTTATTTGGTTGTTTGGTATAAAGCAACTAGGCTATCTGCGCCAAACAACCGATAAAAAGCTGCAAGTAAAATACAATAAAATGTAAAAAGAAAACAAGTTAAAAATGAAACAATGCCCAAAAATTAGGTAAAAATTTAAATAGAAGTAAAAAGGCCAATGGCCCGTAACAAACTAAAAATACAATCAAGCTGAACAGTGTCATCATTGCAAATAACACCGTCCAACGTCAGGGGTAAATCCTTAGAAAACATATGTCTATAATGGTGCTGACGCTGACTTTCGTAATGGCGGCACGAAATTAAAATGTGGGCAATTGTGATCTGAGTGTAACAAAGGCCACACATTGGCGGATCAGTCCCACATGACAACAAAATAATAAGTAAAAAAACCTGTGACCAATGCATAGCCTACACAAAACAACTTCCTCCTTAAGGAAACTAGACACCCAAAAAACCAACAGTAGGTTTGATCTGGAAAAGTTCGTTATGGAGTTGCTCACCCCAAGTCAACTGCCAACTGGTGCAACGATGGGCCTTGATCACAGGACCATAGTCCACAAACGGGACAGGCACGGCTGTGACAGCACCAGAGCAGACAGATTTAGCTGCAATGTCAGCAAGCTCATTCCAGCGAATACCAACATGACCAGGAATCTAGTAAAACTGGATAGATAAGGTGGGCATCCTGTTATCAGGTCCACTGACAACCAAAGTTCCCGACCAAACATCAGCTTTGCTGGAGTGTATTCAGTGGCT
>NW_013665619.1:263243-265947 GCF_000517525.1 Limulus polyphemus
CATTAGGGTTTAGCTGCAGGGTCTGGAAGGGGCTTCCTGTTGTCAGGGGCTGATTAGGTCCATGGCTAATATATCCTCACCACGCATGCTTCCAGCGTCACGTGACTTCCGCTGTCGTAACAGTACATATTTCACCAGAAGACTATTGATATACGAATAAACAAATTCTGCAGAAGGAGAAAGAAATAGATCTTTGTAGAGTAGTATACTTATTGAAGAAAATCGAATAAATTCTATCTATCCTACTTTCACTCAAACATAATGCGAACCCTTAATAATTTCTCTCTCGACAAACCAACCACATTGAATTGGATTCGAAAACAGCTTTTTAGGTATTAGTATAATACTTCTACTTTAGCATATTCTTGTTGCTTATAGACGGAAAATACAGTCAGATACACCACTCGTTTTGTCATTTATACTCAATAATACATTTGTAAATGTGTGCTCTTCAACTGTTTTTAATTACATATGTCGAAATTCGATTGAAAATTAGACGTTATAAGTTTCTTATTTAAACTGTTAATCGAACAACTCGTATATATATATATAATTATGTAAACATTAATTGGTGAAGTATATTTGACTTACGTAGAAGAGTCGTACATTTGGCTAGGAAGCTAACTACAATACTAGGCTTAGTTGGGCGATTAGCCTGAGGCCATGTGTTATGACGCCCATTTAATGGGGAAAATGGAAAGAGGGGCATTTTATTATGGAATATTCTCCTGTATACCAATTTGAAATTCAAGGGCAACCACACACAGCCTTAGTCTTATTGGATGCATTTAATACAGTGTTTTACTGAGTTAATTAAAGGGTTCTATGATGTAGTGTATACATCATGTGATGTTCATTTAGAGATAACGAACATGTTGCATACGCAGAGAAAATAAAAGCAAATTTTACAGGACGTTCATGTCAACATGTCTTGATACAAAGCAAAACCTGTTATCTGAACCTCTCATAAAAGTGAAAATACACTTAAATTGATTTTTAACAAACCAATTTCATTATTTCTTTTAATAATGTATTAAATTTCTGAAAAATTTCTGAAAATGAGTCATCGCTAAAAGATTTACTAAAATCAAACGGTGTTCAGTTTTAGTTATTAAAGCTTTTGCTAGTTGTAAAATTAATAAGACTTTAGACATAACGATTACGAGTCAAAATAGGTAATTATCTCTTAATACAAATAACTAGTTAGGCATCACTTATAATATTGTGTATAGTTTTGGTCTCCTTATGTAAGAAAGGATATTGATTTGTTGGAGAGGATTCAGAGGAGGGCTATTAGGATGATCCCGGGGATGGAAGAGTTAACTTATGAAGATAAGTTAAGATTTCTTAACATATTTTTCTTGAGAAAAGAAGGATAAAATATTATTTGATTCAAGCTGATAAGATGATATGGGGATTGATAGGATAAAGGCCTCTGATTTCTTTGGCGCTGAATTCTGAAAACAAGAGGACACACGCTAAGCCTCAGTTAAAAGTTTTATTTTGTAATAGCGTTTCGCTCATGGAAAGAATTGTTGCCAACAGTGATTTAGGCTTCTTACAATAGTTTAAGATAGGGAATCAATTATTGACTGAAAAATAAAGCGGGGAATAAATAAATTGTTGTTATATTTCTATATATGGAACATTTAAGAATAATTAAATTAAACTTTAGTAAATTATTTTGGGTTTGTGTGTGAAAAATATTACTGTCTCATCATCGATGTAAAAACCAACAACATTATTAACCAACTCTCAAGTTGCTTCAGATGTAATCTAAATATTTTAATTATTTTAAGTCAGAAAGAAATAAAAAAGTAAAACGAGTTTTACTTTAAAAAAATCATAGAAAAATTCCTTATGTAATTTTCTATAATGTGAACCAACGTGCTTCGAACACGTACATTGAATTCTGTCTTTATTCCAGGGGTTTGTGTTCGTCGAGGCTAATTTTAATCTCTTTATAACAAATTTTTTAATGATCATATCCTTTTATATTTTCGCTTCACAGCTAAAACAAAGCCAGGAACAATGCTATCAAAGAATATACAAAATAGCAACATTCAACTTATGACGCAGCTATTCATATTTACACTTAAAAACACACTTGAATGTTTAGGACGTATATTACCAAATGAAGAACATGAGCTTCTTATTAAAGAACCAGTTTAACTCGTTTTCAGATTGCATAAAGTTCATGGACTAGAATAAATGTCAAAAAAACACCTGAATGTTTAGGACGTACATTACCAAATGAAGAACATGAGCTTCTTGTTAAAGAACCAGTTTAACCTGTTTTCAGACTGCTTAAAGTTCATGGACTACAATAAATGTCAAGGCTGTATATATATATATATAAATTTATTGCACAACTGTCCAAATTTTTTACATAAAAACAAAGCATAGTTTCCGTACAAACGCAGACATTACATATAAAATGCAATACCAAGGTAAACACGATATATAAAAGAGAAGTATAGTTAGTTACCTAAGAAATGCAGATGCTACATTTAAAAAAAGCTCTATAGTTACGGTATAATTGCAAACAGTGGTTAATGTACAAATGTCAACACCACATAAAAACAAATGCAACTAATTTACAAATGTGGAGGCTATATATATACATAAACCCATATAATGATCACAGTTACTTTGCGAGCATCAAGACTGTATATATATATACATACACACCCAAACATGATAA
>NW_013665619.1:266947-279986 GCF_000517525.1 Limulus polyphemus
TGTATATATATATATATATATATATAAGATGGATGAAATTTGAAATTTGACCGTCCTAAAAGTAAACGTGAACAGAAGGAGCGGTGTGCTTGAGTAGAGGTGAGAAACTGCATGAACAGAGAAATAGTTAGTGGCTAAACCTATGGAGATCAATTGTTATTGATTTGCAGGACAAAAGAGTAATGTTTTACATTTAACAAAGTAAAACTGTGTAGTAAAACTTGCTCTTGCTAGTGTCTACGAAATTAATTCTTTGTGTGTATAATGTTATTCATGTGTGGTGTAGCAGGAAAACATAAACCCACACCTTCAGACAAAGTCTCTTTTAAAGGAAACACGACTTTCAGTGTTGCTGCCTAGTATTATTTATTTAATAGGAAGCCGAATACTGTTATGGCGCTATAAAGAACCCTCTGTTGTTTAAGAGTGTGGAAAAACACATACTCTTTTCTTTGCTGTTGTATCGTGAAGATTTTTCTGGGGAATTATAAAGTTGTAGTGTTTTTATTTTATTTTATTTTATTTACAGCAAATATTTTAAGATATGTTATAATATTGGTGAAGAGTGTATTTTTCTCTCTTTCAATTTTACCAAGTCTATAAAACGTTGAAAAGTATATTATAGTCAGGAGAAGTACATCGTACTTGACACGCAACATGTTTCAGTTGAATAGATTTAAGACAGAGAAAAAGCAGATCGCATGTTAACACCGTAGTGTTAAGATAATATATATTTAGTTTTTTATGGTTTTCAACTTAACTCACAGGAAGATAATTCAATGTTTATTTATTGCCTTTAGTTTGTCTACAGCATATTGCATATCTTTTCTATTTAGCATAAGTTATGGCTTGGCCTGGTGGTTCGGGCGCTCGGCTTGCAATCTGGAGGTCAAGGGATCGAAACTCATCACCGAATATGTTCGTTCTTTCAGCCGTGGGGACGTTATAATGACGTTCAATCACATTATTTTTCGGTAACTCGTAGCCCAAGAGTTAGCTGTGTTTGGTATTGAGTAGTTGACTTCCCTCTAGTCTACCGCTTCAAATTAGGGACGGCTAGCACAGATAGCCCTCAAGTGGCTTTGCACGAAATTCAACAAACAAATTTATTTCCCCTGCATCTTAGTTAATTAATCACGACAAAGTTACTAAAAGATTAACAGGGATCAATTACAGATAAGTGGATGAAAGTTTCAAATAACTCTATATTAGACCGTCTCCGACTTTGTGTTTGAAATATTAAAGTGTTATTAGAGATAAATAAACAGAAAAACAACATTTCGCTTTATTCAAATATGTTAATTAAACTTTCTTGATATTAAATTTTCTCTCATTATACTTCTTCATACAAAATTTTCGACATATTTTATCAATTAAACTATTTAAAACAGTACTTTAACTAATCGACATACTATTTTTAAGAAATTTAC
Source organism: Limulus polyphemus (assembly GCF_000517525.1). Lineage (NCBI taxonomy): Eukaryota > Metazoa > Arthropoda > Merostomata > Xiphosura > Limulidae > Limulus > Limulus polyphemus. The sequence continues at coordinate 268,378 of NW_013665619.1, forward strand.
TTCAAACACAATGTTACTGTAACTCATGTTCCCGAAAAAAAGCACTGACTCACAGACTAATGCCGAAAACGCTACGAGCGCACGCGCATAGGGTCATACAAAAAGTGTTCCGTTAACCTCTATGAACCCTCGTGGATACAATATTTCTTCTTTAAAAAAAAGCTTCATTACATATAAGATGGAAACTACAATGAGATAAACCATTCTTTCTGTCATTTATACTCAATAATACTTTTGTAAATGTATTATTCGATATTTTCAAATTACATATGACGAAACTGGATTTAAAAATATGTCATCATTTTCTTATTTAAACTGTTAACAGAACAACTCGTACTGAATATATATATATATATATAAACCTTTTTGACATGAACTTGTGAAGTACATTTCACTTATGTGGAAGAATCATGTACATTTAGCTAGGAAGTTAGCTACGTTACTAGGCTTAGTTGTGCGATCAGCCTGAGGACATGTGTTATGACGCCCGTTAATGGGGAAAGTAGAGAGAGAGGCCTTTTACCTGACCCATTTTCGGAGCTTGTAGCGCCAGTTGTGGAAAGGAAGAGCTCAGTTTGCTCGTTCACTGTACAACGCAGCACGTGCAGTTGTACTCGGATGACACGATTTACATTGCTGTCGTTTCCTGCGCAGATTTTCACTCAGTATTTCATATATACAAATTAGAAGTGAAACTGAGAGTCTGCGAGTGTTCTTTCTGAACAGTGCGGTTTCTAAGTTTCCATGGTGACTCCTTAAAGCGATGCACACCAGCGGCATGGACAAAGTGTTCTTTCACAGCTATTCTCCTTTCGATTTCACCCCGTCGTGGTTTAAGGTAAGAACAAGCGGTACTGCACGTTTAAGTGCATGTATGTATACTCATAGCGACAGGTTTTAAAACCACTTAGCGGACGTTGCCCTAACGGAAGACTGCCTGTAGTCACTACTAGTACTGACAGCAGTTCACCGAGTTCTAGCAGTCCTTTGTAAAATAGCATATCATTAAATATCTCTGTCTAGTTTTGTAAAGATATTTGCTGTATATTACTACTAGTGACATTAGTTTTGAGCAGACATTGTCAATAAATATATTGGTCTTTAAAACATTAATACTATATAGTAATGCGTCCTAATTTCAAAGTTAGATTGGTATTTTAAAAACAAAAGTTTTGTCGGATTGTGGAATATTTCAAAATGGACTGTAGTATTTTTTTTAGTGGAACAATTTATAAGATTTAGTTTCTAATATATTGATTAATCATTGGACGTTCACTGGAAGTAGCTGTCTAGAAACATTATTCAAAAACACATGAAATAGTTTTTATTTCAAATCAATAGACACATTCAGATAATTAATTAATGTAACCCGTTCTTGACCATTAGTTTTTTTTGTATTTTGTTTTTAGAACCACCACATACGCTGAAGTGGTGTGCAGACTTATCCAGTATTAGCAACGGTTGATTTTGATCTTATTTTGTTTATTTATCTATTGTTTTTGCAACTAGTATGTTACCAAGTGTTGTATTATATTATATGATGAAATTATAAAACAACTTTTTCTACTTTCTGGGTTGAGTAATATTACTTTTGTTTTTGGTTGTGACATTTGCAGGTTGAAAGTAGTAAGGAGTAAAGAACGTGCATGACACTGAGTGTTGTCGACTTCATATCTTACTTAATTTAAACGCAGTTGTGTATAGATTCAATGAGGGTTTATTAAGTTTCGGATTCTGTGCTACTCCTGGAACTGCTTTCTTCATCGCGATCGTGTGCCGCCTGATGACGCACTGTTGCCCACTACTGCAGTTTCTATTGTAACAAACTTATTTGAAGAATGATGAGACCAATCTTTGACCACACAAGTTGTCAAAGTATCAAATTCCTCACTATATATGGACCTAAGTTTCCACGACCAAGTTTAACTAGACTTAAGGCATAAAAATACGTTGGAGTTGTATTCAAGGGACTTGACGGGTATGTAGTCGAATGAGATTGCTGTGATTCCAGTTTTTTTCAGCCATCTTTCTTATGAAAACAGTAGTTATTTTCGAAGTGTTGCATGTAAGCATTTATTAGCTTCAAATTCTTGTTTATCGTTGTACTTGAGGTGCCATAAAATATTTCCAGCTTCATCATAATGATTATTTTTTTGAGAGGGAAGAGGGATTGGAAGGTTCTCTTTCGTTACTATAGCCTTCATTGTTCTGATGAATGTCTTCAACATTCTACTATGGGTGATTTTGAGGGTTTTCGACTTCATGGAGAACATTGACGACGCCCTTCATCAACATGTTGGATCCTTTGGCTCTACCTTGTTTAACACAATTTCACTAATACGAATATCCTTTTCAGAAAGAGTTATGACATAATTCCAGCCGTGGCGCATTTCATATCAAATTTTGTACATTACTTACATTTAATTATAAAGCCAGATGTTAATTTTTCTCTGGTAAGGGTTACCGTAACTTCTGCTGTCCGAAAACAAAAGTGAGTTGCTAATCCATATTTAAAGATATAATATTTTCTTCCTGATATATTATTTGATTGACGTTTCAGTAACATATCCAATTTCTGTCTTTCAACTGATCTTTTTCTCCATAGTATAATTGAGCAAAAAGAAAATTATATTTAAACATTTTTTATATTAGTTAAACTTTCGTTTCGTTTGAAGTTAAGCACAAAGCTACACGATGGGTTATCTGTGCTCTGCCCACCACGGGTATCGAAACCCGATTTCTAGCGTTGTAAGTCCGCAGACATACCGCTGTGCCACTGGGGGGGCATTAGTTAAACCTAAAGCTGTTTTGTTAGATGATGCACCGCATATTGGTTCCTTCTTGTAAGAGCTGTAATGCTTGTCAATTTTAAGTTTCTGTAACATAGAGAGTTGATGTTGTTGTTTTTACATTATTCCGTGTCTTGGTGAAGTTTTTGATTAATTTGTATTTCATAGCATGATCAGCTGCTGCTCTCTTTCATTCATACAATTGTGTGGTGTAGTTGCGTTGAAATGGTCTGTTTTATTTGGTAAATAACAAGATAGATTGGAGAGTTGTTGTTTTTTTACCTCAGATTTGTATTTCTAAACATTTAAGGTAAAATAACATGTTTGGCATATAGATTTGTTTTTCGGCGGCAGTGTTTATGTATTGATTTTTTTTTCTATATTAATTTCTATAAGGACTGAAAGAGTCATATTTTTAAAACACAGCTCTAACTGTTATGATATTATGAGTTACTATTTTTGGAATTATATTATTAGATGTTAGACCTAAAGTATTCGTCAAAGGTATGCTTAAAATCATATATATCATTAGCTGATAGACTGGGAGTTCCCTAAAAAATATAAGCTAGATGATTTGGAGTACACTTGTAGAAACATTTTCTGTGTTGTACACCTTACGTATTCCTTTGTTCCTCCTGCACATGGAAGATTACACACTAATTCTTTTTTTTTTGTATTCCTTATTTTCTTTTCTATTTTAGTTAGTTTGTTTGTTTGAATTTATGCACAAAGCTACACAATCTGTGCTCTGCCCACCACGAGTATCGAAACCTGGTTTCTAGCGTTGTAAGTCCGCAGACATACTGCTGTGCCACTGGGGGCTTCTATTTAAGTACACAAGCTTGTTTTACGTTACTTATAAATCTGAATGGATAGTTGTTCAATTGGTAATAAACAATGTTTTATATACGAAGTAACATTAAAGTCGTCATATGTATATATATATAGCATGAGTTGGAAATACATCTAAGAACTCTTATCTTAAATGTGAAGTGCATGCAGCACACTTACGGTTGACCAGTCTTATACTTATTATTTATGTTAGTAGTATTATAGCATTTATTTTATTTAATCAAAGTGGTCAAATGTAGTCGTTAATGTACGACTTGTTTCCATAAACAGAGATACTCCTACCCCCATACTTTTGGTTCTCAAACATTTCTGTTACCTTTTAACAATTTAGATTTTAATGTGGGTTAACATTATAGATTCTAAGAGCCTTTGAGTGTAAGCAAAGAAGAATGTGTAATATTTCAACCACACTACATCTGCCATATCCAGTGCCGACGGGGCCTTTCGCCTAATAATAGGGCTTACCAGGCCGATTGGGATACGACAGACATAGTGGTGGTCTAGACGCTATTTATAACATCTAATTTATGAACACTGTTATGGTGTGAACTAGTTTAAGTAAGTACGTTATAATTATTATCAACTTTATTTGAAGTTATTTACAAATCAGAATTAGGATAAGTGTTAATAGCATCAATTTTACGCATATAAAAACAAATAAATATCAGACTAAATTTAGAATGAAGACATTTTAAAACGTTTGGTTTTCAGTATATTTTGATTCAAATTTCACAAAGAATATTAATATTATTGTCACTGTCTCTACTTCCATTTTTAGATCGTAAATGTTTCAGAAATTATTAGATATGGCAATGCATGTTTTCCTGTGGGACATTAAAATTGTTTTTGAACTAAGCTTGTTTAAAAGTTCGAGACGCTAAAATTTCTCTTTCTTAATTTCGACATGACTATTTTGTAATAAATGTAGATAAGGTTTCATCATAAACCTAACCAGGCAACAATATCAACAAGTTACGTAAACGAATCCTGGTGAAAAAAAATATCGTGCATCCGTATTTCCATTTGAAACGCAAAATTTTAAGGTATTTCTGTAATAATAAAAAAATTAATATATAAATATATTAAGCATATATTTCTACTTTTCCTATTGGCAAATCAAAATACTTTACGTCAAGTGTAATACACGGTGACTTTTTTAAGTTCCAGTACGATAATACACAGTGACTTTTTTTTAAAGTTCCAGTACGATAATACACATTGACTTTTTTAAGTTCCAGTACAATATGCCGTTGAACACGATTCACACTTTCAGCTGTATTATAACTATGAATGTGAACCCCGTGAAGAGTAGTCACATATTATACGACGGGTAGTGCTGACTTCAGTAGTTCGAAATTAGAAGTGGCTTTGTTTGAGGATCGTTTAGCTCATGTTTCGCTTAAGGTTGAAAATACCAAATTCATAATTTTTCAAACTAACCTTAATTATTGAACACCTTATCTTCTCGAACTGGTGCTTCTGTAATTAAGAAAAAAAAAAAGGGGAAGACAGTAGTAAGACTTTAGTTAGAGTCAAATATTTATTTACAGTCAGCTAATCCGTGGACAGAAACACCTGAAGAGGGTTGCTGAAATTATGGCCACAATCTTATGAATCAATTACAATAAAAAAAATGCAGAAGAGGAACCTTAAGATTATGTCGTAGAATGCAATATTCCACTCATTTTTAATTGTTTTAATAGCTTGATAAGCTCATATTTAAACAGAAGTTGTAATGTAATAAATAATAAAGTCAAATAATATTCAATTACAAAGACTTATCAGTACAATACACGTGCTCCCAGTGGCACAGGGGCATGTCTGCGGACTTACAACGCTAGAAACCGGGTTTCGATACCCGTGGTGAGCAGAGCACAGATAGCTCATTATGTAGCGTTGTGCCTAGCTTCAAACAAACAAACAATACACGAAAATCGATGAAATTGTTCCTAACTACAATATCTTTACAGATAGAGGTACAGAATGATAAACATAATAGATAAGTTATAAATACAAGTACTTCCCGATAGTATGTTAGGCGGGAATAAAAACTTGTGTATCTCGCCACTTGCCTGTAGGAGTATAAGGCTGGAATAAGCGTTCGAACAAGTTTAAGTGGGTCGTGCTGGTACATTAATGTTATCCAGGTGCATGCTCCCTTTCAGTAGACTGCCCTATCTATATATATAGTGTGTGCAAACAACATCTTATCCGATATAGATCGGAGAGGGGGAGGGAACCGTTATTATTTGGGTTATTGATTTGTTGAATCTAATGTAGTAACATCTACCCTACAGAACATGGTTTCGCAGGTTAACATATTGTTTATTTCGGTTTACTAAATCAGTTTCGTAAACACTAACCTATCTTGGCTTATATATATATATATATATATATTTACGATCACAAGTCTGAGATGAACAACTACCGTAAACAGAATCCCTCTATACCTGAGCTTTATTTGTACCTTGACTGTATGGAATATATTTCTTTAGAGTTTTTACTTGAACATGTATCTAGAAAACATGAACATTTCTGACAGTGTCTGTCTGCTTTGAAACTAAGGTATTAAGCAAATTAAAGTTGTTGTTTTTTTTTTGTCTGTTTTGGCATAAAAATGTTACAGAAAACAAATTGAAAGTTTCAACAATAAACATTGTTTTTACTGAGGTCTATTATGGGTTTTATGTATCAATACATTCCTCAATCAATTATTCTTAGGGAGTAATAGTGTGCGCTGATGCCAGTAAGCAGCAAACTTCGGGTTTAAGTTCAGGAAGTAATATCTTGCGCGGTCTCGCAGTAAGAGGATTAGACGAAAAATAACAAAACAGAAAGAAAGACAGAAGAAAAATTCTTGAATTGAAAATCTTGTTCACAGATACACCAAACGAGGAGCCTAATTGTTAATAAAAAATGAAAAATATGAAATGCACGCAGTGTGTAATAGTTTTTTTTTCTTTTTATGAGTAACCTGGTGGGTCAGAGGTAAGCTTACGGACTTACAACGCTGAAATTCGGATTTCGATTCCCCCTCTGTGAACAGAATACAGATAGCCCAGTGTGCCAGTTTGCGCTAAACAAACAATCTTGTCCTGATACAAATAATAATCGTAATTTGCGAGAGTACACTTTTCGTATTGTTTGTTCTATGTTTTAAGTCCATAGGTTTCAAAGAATGCCCCTGTGTATCACTCCACAAGAATTTGCTATTTCCAATTTGAAAGGCACATTATGCGACACATAGATTAAAGAACTAGTTCAAAGACCCCGAGATTCCGGCTTAGCTGTCTCTGATCAAGAACTGCCGGTTAGAGAAAGAACAACCAATCGGTAGCAATAGTCGCCTGTACGGCTACACTTAACCGAATAGCGGTATTGTCTTTCATGTACGTAACGCTCCCATATCTGAAAGTGACATTATGCGGGCCCTAACCTTGAATCTTTCGGTAAATAGTCCGGCTTGCTAACCACTAGGTCACGCTACAAGGAACTCATTCTTTAGCATATTTTTTTAGCCCCCAGTGGCACAGCGGTATGTCTGCGGACGTACAACGCTAGAATCGGGGTTTCGATACTCGTGGTGGGCAGAGCACAGATAGCCCTTTGTGTAGCTTTGTGCTTAACTACAAACAAACCATATTTTTTATTAGTTTAATGTGTTTTTTAAAGCTATTATCTACCATTACAAGTACCCATCCCACGCAGTTTTCTGGGGTCCTCTTCGAAAAACTTATAATCCTTAAAAATGGCTGAAAACAGTTGTAGAACTTATAAAACAAACCTTTACTGAAGAGATGTTTTCTAAATACAGGCTTCTAGAACACTGTATACAGAAAGAATGAAAAGAGTTGATACGCGTTTTTAATGATTTAAAAATTGAAACTGGTATTTTACAAGAAGAAGGTTTTCAAATCAGAAGTGTCAAAGAAGTAGGCAATGATCCAGTCACTTTTTGTAGAATGAGATTTTCTTTTTTACTTTTAACATTTTCGGTTATTCCTATTCCTTACAAAACGATGCACTTTCAGTTATTTTTCACATTTTGTTTTATTTCCGTTAAAATACAAAATGGCTTATTTGGGATCTTTTAACTTCAACACTTAAGAATGTAATTCTTATTCTAAATGCAATTCAGCACTGTAGTTCGAGCACGTTGAATAAATGATACACACACACACACACACATATGAGGGCCCACTTTTCTTAACAGCTTAGCCACTCAATGGCTCAGCGGTAACTCTGAAGGCTTATAATACAAAAATCTGGGTTTCGATACTCGTGGTGGGCACAGCATAGATAGCTCATTGTGTAGCTTTATGTTTAACAACAAACACACGCACTTATTTTTTTGTTTAAGATCAGAAATACAACATGTATATGTTGTATTTATATTCAAAACGCATATGGAATGAACGTGAAAATACAAGTTAACCCGATAACCTAAATATCTCTTCCATGAGAAGCCTCTTCATCTTTCAACAACTCAACTAAGCTAGTTTCGCCATTATCATGCATTGCTTACTCCACACCTACCATCGTAATTTTTTCCCCTTGAATGACTCCACATAGTTTTTAGTTGATTTCACTTAAACATGATTTTTGCCACTTGTACTTTCTCAATTAAAGTTATATTTTCTTTCCTTTTTTTTTTCAAGTTTTATCTTGTCCTTCTGCACATCAGTCGATGTCTGTGTAGCATGACACTGTTCAGTAAGAGTTTGTATTGGCATGAGCTTATTGAAAACAGTTTATATACATCTTTGGCTTCAGGAAAGTTTATGCTTTGCTATCATAGAGCCTCGGAGTGCTTATTCCCTACTCCCAGAGCTACAATTCTTTTTTATATATAAATTGCTCTTTCTTTTTCCTGTGTAACAACATTTTAATTTATATTAAAACCTCTTTACTGTCTGCCCTAATATGAAAAACAAAACAAAAAAGGTAATCCAATGGAACGATAATTCTTTCTTTCATTTTTTATAAGCTCCATAATACTGTTCTAATAATGATCAACTCACATTTTTGTTCCATTTTTGTTTCTGCATTCTCTTATTTTACCGTCAAATGATTATGGAGTCCGTTTCATTCCAACAGCACCAGGTACTTTGTTACATCGAAAGATGTGTTTTAGATAAGATGACAATGCATTTCCATAAATCGTCGTATACAATGGGTGAAAAGACTGCAGTTGTTGAGAAAAGAGATTTTACAGTGTAAGTCTCTCCAATATTTTAGAGGAAACAGTGGAGTAAAAAGAGCACACATACGAAATGAATATTCTTCTTAAATAATCAAATTTCAAAAACCCACTAGTACCCACTCCGTAGTTATTTATTTTTGGGAAATATTTTAAAAAAGGAATAGATGGAAAGAAAAGGAGAATATAAATATCTAAATAAATTACTATTAGTTTTATTTTCGCATGTTTTACCATAATTATACAGAGGTTCTTGGTGAGAGGAGGGATTTTTAAAACATTGAGTGTATAATATAACGTAGATAGACTTGAACCTTAAAAAAAGTTAAGTTTAATAATGAAGATGAAGACGGTTGATAAGACATAAAACATTTTATTTACAAGATTCGAACGTTTCGGAATAACTTATTCCATCTTCAGCGAAATCTGACAATTGTGTTACAAAGATGATTACTATTAAAAATTATAATATAACAACATAATCATTAGTTTACTTAGTTATTAAGAAAAGCGGTAAATTGACGAATGAAACTATGTTTATATATATTACACAACAGCTGAGTTAAGTGTGAAAATTTAGAACAAATTTAGATCTAAAGAGCTCTGTGAGTCATTAAGTGTCGGGCGACTTTTAGCTATGAGTAGACTTTCTTTAATGTAGAGGTCAAGGTCTGAAAATCCTGTGGTGATGATAGAGAAATCGTTAAATGAAATATTGTGGCCCGTGGTTTCAGAATGTGAACGAATGGGTGAGTGGCGGGGTTTAAGAAGTGGATGGCTGGTTCTGTTAGATATTCCTAAATGTTCACAGACTCTAGTTTTTGAGTGGCGTTTCGTTTTGCTGTTGTACGTGACCTTACAGTCACTACACGTATACTTACACACGAATAATTTTGATTTATAGCATTAGAAGTTTTCAGGTTATTCAAAATAAATTTGTTTCTAATATTTCATTGACGGACCAGATGAATACAAGGAATTTGGTAAGTTTGCTTCCAAGGTTATGTTTTTCAGTCAATCTGAAATTCTTCTGTTTCGAGCATTTCCAGGACATCTTCAGTAAGACGGTGTAGAAGTACTCCTTTAGGTCACAATATTGTTCAAGTAGATGTTCATATACTGAAACAAAGATAGAGATATACATTGATCAAGATGTAGGTATAAAAAAGACTGTAGATCCAGGATGGTTTGCACATTTAGTTAAATATTCCTGATGAGGAAGAGACAACTCGAAACACAACTTTAGCTAATTTTTAAGTTTGAAGCTGAAAGTGCATATTTGAATTGGAAATAATCTTGTTGCTTTGTTTTGCAGAATAGCTTTATTATTATTTTGTATGGAGTGATGAGTCAAAATGTAGACCAGCTATGGATAAAAACAAGAAGACCTAGCTACATATTATCACCCTTAAGTGATGAGGTGATAACTTTTAACTATTTTCTTTGCTTCTGCCTAACAAAGAACTACTTCATTGTAATGCTTGTTTAAATGTATTTTAGTAGTTTCACTAATGACAAGGTAATAAAATGGTCTGTTTGGATTTATATCATGATCAACATCATGAGATGTGAGGCTATACTGAGATCCGTATAAAATTATTCTGAAATACTTGATTCACTAATCATATCCATGAAACTATTGCCAATCCTATTACAAGACCAAAAATTTATAGTTTATCTGAACAACTTTCAATGCCCACAAGGTTTCAGCATGAGAATTCTTGCACATGGAATTATTTTACGTGGAAAGTAAACTCTACCACTGCTATCAACGCTGAATTTGCATTGTTCTTTAGATACTAAAAACCTGGCATGATATTTTGTGAGCTTGCGTACTGTAAGAATTCTCCCTCTATAACTGCTTGAAAAGTTTTTGTTGCGCTTTTCCCTTGTTACACCCTTATGAGCGTCTCTGTACATATCTTTAAGTTTCATTCGGACAAAGACTTAATTTCCCAGGTTGATCATATTTTCTACTCCTAGTCCTCTGTAAGTTTACGGACTTAGAATGCTAGAATATGGGATTCTATTCCACGCGGTCGACAGAGCGCAAATGGCCCATTGTGTAGCTTTGTACTAAAACATAAATCAAAACAAACAACTTATATTAATAAAACATACTCGCTTGTAATATTACAAATTTGATAGAGCCTGTATAGGAGATCATTAGTACACATTCCACAGTACAGTTCGGATATTCCGTTGATATACTGTAGTTGATCATTAGTACACATTCCATGGTACAGTTCGGAGATTCAGTTGATATACTGTAGTTGATCATCAGTACACATTCCACAATACAGTTCGGATATTCAGTTGATATACTGTAGTTGTTAGGCCTTTTTTTGTCTCTCTGCGGCCTGTGTATACATGCGTTATTCATTATTATATAGGGATCATGAGAAAGCGGAAACTGTAAAAGCCAAATTAGGTCAAATTTTCATTACTAAATATCCACAAGTGGTGCACCAAGAAAGGATTAATCTTCCCACGCAACAGCCTTAAAATAGAAATACCGGAGAAGTAGGAGGTATCTCAAATCATAGAAAGTTATGTAGGAGAAAAAATATATTGTAGGAGTGAGAGGCTCGATCTTGTCACACGTTGGGATATAAAAGATCACGTTTGTTTCTAGTTAAGCATAAAGATACACAATGGGCTATCTGTGCTCTGCCCACCACGGGTATCGAAACCCTGTTTCTAGCGTTGTAAGTCCGCAGACATACCGCTGTGCCATTGGGGGACAAAGGTTCAAGAATTGCAAAAAG